>NW_017809494.1:0-205 GCF_001891065.2 Hippocampus comes
AATAATTGTGCTTCGGTAACAGTATCTCCCTGACAGATAGTTAATGCCCCATCAGTACCAGCATTAGGAGCGGTATCTTCAGTAACGACTACTTGAGCTGTAGCAGTACCTGAACATGATCCAGTTCCGGTAACGGTATACGTATATGTTCCTTGACCAGCAAGTGTTGGATCCCAAGTACCACCAGTATTAGGACTACCTCCTA
>NW_017809495.1:0-205 GCF_001891065.2 Hippocampus comes
AATACATTTCCACAGCCCCCTTGGTATAATTGGTTTGAGATGTTAAATCTATCTGTAAAGTTAAGAATATGGATAAGCAAGCAATTAAGAAAAGTATTTTCCTCATATCATTTTATTTTAGAGCAGCATTAGAATTCGCAACTTATTAGCCATATTATGGCTAAATTATAGTTTTATTCTAGAAAGTTAAAGATACTTTTTATAA
>NW_017809497.1:0-205 GCF_001891065.2 Hippocampus comes
AATCAACATCCAGATAATGATCTCGGAAAGTATTGTTCTGCTCAGGGTCAAGCACCTCTAAAAGAGCCGCACTCGGATCGCCTCGAAAATCCTTGCCTAATTTATCAACCTCGTCCAGAAGAATTACGGGATTGATCGTCCCGGCACGTTTCATCAACTGAACTATTTGTCCGGGCAAAGCACCAATATAAGTTCGACGATGACC
>NW_017809498.1:0-205 GCF_001891065.2 Hippocampus comes
AATCTTTTTCCCAAACTCCCTTTCTATAGTTTCAACAGGGTTCGCGACTAATTCTTTTTTAAAGTTTGAATCTTCCCACGCTTTTTGAATTACTTGAAGGTACAACTCTTGTTTTTCTCTCTGTTCATTTGTCATAATTAAAAATATTTAAAGTTTAAAAATTTATTTATCTCCTAAATTGTTGTGTATTTCATTTACATCATCC
>NW_017809499.1:0-205 GCF_001891065.2 Hippocampus comes
CAAGAGTGCCACGATCTCTTCAACAGAGAAAGCTGTGGAAGGCGTCAGAATGGCAGAATTGGTTACAGTTTTATAGTGTATTTGTGCTGAGAGGAATTCTTCCCAACGTGTTTTACCAGCATTGGTTAGTCCTTGTCACATTCATGTTCCTACTTTGCAAGGACATTATTACAACAGCGGATTTACAAAAATGTGAAAAACTTGT
>NW_017809500.1:0-205 GCF_001891065.2 Hippocampus comes
AAACAGGGGCGCACACACAACAGACGGACAAAAGAGTGGCACAATTGCAGCTTTGCAACGTCCCATTATCTACAAGTAGCATCTTCCACCATCTGTCCTAATCTGAGCGTTTAAAAGTGAATCAAAACGGTGTCATGGATCTGTTTTGTTTTGTGTCCAGTAGGGGGCGGTAGAGGGCTTTCCTTCTCATTTCGCACCTGTTCCT
>NW_017809501.1:0-205 GCF_001891065.2 Hippocampus comes
AATTTTCATTTTATTTCTTTTTCTTTCTTATATTGTGATTATCAATGTTTTATGATAATTTCCTTTTCTTTGGTTTTCATTTAATGAACTTTGCGGATATGTTGACATTGAGATGGGGTAATGTCAAGGATGGGATTATCCAATATACGCGTTCCAAGACCAAATGAAACTTTAAAGTGAAAATTCTACCTCCCGTTCAAGAAAT
>NW_017809502.1:0-205 GCF_001891065.2 Hippocampus comes
TTCGATCTTAGTTGCGGCACCTTTGGCTTGGTGGGGAATGAATTTTTGGTTGTCTAATTACGCTTATAGTATTAAAATCCAATGGTGGGTATTCCTACTTGCTGGAAGTTTGGCTATCATGATTGCCTTTTTTACCCTGAGTCTACAAACAGTTCGGGCAGCTATGGCAAATCCAGTAGATGCTTTGCGAAGTGAGTAGGTTAAA
>NW_017809503.1:0-205 GCF_001891065.2 Hippocampus comes
AATGTAATGATGAATACATGTACTGAATATGTACATTGTACTGAAAACGTTGACCTATGGGCATATTATTGACACATAATAGTTCCTTTTTAAAAAAAATTATGTAGTTTTGCAAAAAAAAAAAAGGCTTGTTTGCGTGTTATTTTGCAAAATTGTGGACACGGCGTCAATTCAACAATGTGATGTTATGTCCGTCACTGAAATA
>NW_017809504.1:0-205 GCF_001891065.2 Hippocampus comes
ATGCCTGGCGCGGCGTGATCCTGCCGAGCGCTTGGAGCCAGCGACTTGGGGAGATCGTCGTCGCGATCGATACGTCCGCGTCGATCCGTGAGAAAGAGCTTGCCGCTTTCGCTGCCGAAGCCAAGGCGATCTTCGCCGAGGTCAAGCCGACGGCGGTCACCGTCCTCCTTTGCGATACCAAGGTGACCTCATCCCGACGTCTCAC
>NW_017809505.1:0-205 GCF_001891065.2 Hippocampus comes
AATGAGCGCAACGCCAACGAATCAAAGTGTTTAATTTGTAATAAAAACCAACTTCCATACAATATATAAGCTTTTGTGTTATATGTAATAGCTGACCTCCCACCATGTGTGCAGCAAAATAAGCATGCATCAGCATTCATAATTCATGAAATGAGAAGGCACTGAACATTTTGAAATTTTCAGTTTTACCCAAAAAATAAAAAAA
>NW_017809508.1:0-205 GCF_001891065.2 Hippocampus comes
ACAAAGCACGGAAAGGTCGGCGTGGCAGCGATGCGCGCGGACATGGATAGGAAGACGGCGAGGAAGTACCTGGCCGCGGGCAAGCTACCGAGCGAGATGAAGAAACCGCGGGCATGGCGGACGCGGAGCAACCCGTTCGAGCAGGATTGGCAGTGGGTGACGGCGCAGCTCGAGGAGACGCCTGCGCTGGAGGCGAAGACGCTCT
>NW_017809509.1:0-205 GCF_001891065.2 Hippocampus comes
CATTTGTGTGCTGACATGCATGGAAGGTGTCAGCTACATTTGAGCGCCTCCGTATCTGCACGGCGCTATCAACTGTATTCCAAAGGGATAGTGTAGCGCGACATTGGATTTTCATTTGTATGGCCCAGGCAATCACAGGCCACAGTAGTGCAGTAGTAGGCAGATCAATTTCTTATTACAGCATGAAGCTCACATTCCGGTCTTC
>NW_017809510.1:0-205 GCF_001891065.2 Hippocampus comes
ACAAGCCCAAATATCAGAATCAGAATCTGAAATCCGCATTAAATCATGAATTTTCTCACCAATAAATCATCTCTCACGACCAGGGTTGGCTTTTAGTAAAATTTTGTATAAAGTGGAACGTCTCACAGAAACGCAAGCGGTGACAATTTTTCATTTCTAAACTAAATTTTCCTTGGGAAATAATGGAACTCAATTTCAAAGTCAG
>NW_017809511.1:0-205 GCF_001891065.2 Hippocampus comes
ACAATTACACACAAAGTATGTGGAAATACAAGACTTATGACATCACAATACTTCATTTCGAAACATCACCAGCGCTAATGCTAGCAGTCAATGCAAAGTCCCATTGACAGGCTAGCTAGCAAAAATTAGCATGGAGTTCTGGCAATGGTGTTCCTTCAACTACCCAAGATAACACACGCAGACAAGAAATAGAACAATACTCACA
>NW_017809512.1:0-205 GCF_001891065.2 Hippocampus comes
ACACCGCAATTATTTAACTTTAATAATCCGTACGGAGCCTGTCCTAGCTGTGAAGGATTTAGCCAGGTAATGGGCATTGATAGAGATAAGATTATTCCTGATAAATCCAAATCTGTTTATGAGGGAGCGATAGCCTGTTGGAAGGGAGAAAAATTTGGCCGCTGGCTGGAACGATTACTCGATGCTGCACACCTTTTTGATTTTC
>NW_017809513.1:0-205 GCF_001891065.2 Hippocampus comes
ACCAGGCGTTCTTCGCGCAAGATGGAGAGGATCCGGTGAGTTGCACTTTTCTGCAGTCCGGTTGCCTTGGCGATTTGCGTGAAACTCAGCGGTTCACTGCGCGCGCAGACAAAATCGAGCACCAATGCGGTTTTTGTAACAATCGAGCTGGTCGCCATCTAACGGTTCAACGTGGCAGCACGTGATTGACAGAAGGGTCTTGGCA
>NW_017809514.1:0-205 GCF_001891065.2 Hippocampus comes
ACACATTATCTCAGAGTGATTATGTGAACTTGTCAAAAATGTGTGATAAGAAGGGCGGCACGGAGGTCGACTGGTTAACATGTCTGTTCTCATTTTTAAAGGTAGAAATTATTTATCAGTTTTTTAATGTTTATTTATTAATAATAAAAATCACCATCATCATAATTCAAATCATAAAATAATTACTACACCTACAATTTGTTTT
>NW_017809515.1:0-205 GCF_001891065.2 Hippocampus comes
TTTTTTTTTTTTTTGTAAATGTGCATTTTAGCTGCAGGCTGTGATGACATCTCACCATATCTTCGATATATCATTCCAATTCCCTGGTGTCATCACCATAATTAGCATGTCAACAGGAAGCGGCGGCGCACAACGGAGCCCGCCCCTCCCCGCGCGCTCACGAGAGCCGGCAAGCGGGAGCGCGTCTCTGCGTGTAGGGTGCGCG
>NW_017809516.1:0-205 GCF_001891065.2 Hippocampus comes
ACCTTCGTCGCTTATCTACTGGTATATTAAACTAAGATGTAAAAGAAAGGGCTTGACCCCGGTTCAGAACCACTTGTGAAAATAATTGGATAGATTTACCATCAATGAAAACAGTAATGATTTTAGGCGGAGTTAAAGGAGTGGGCAAAGAAATCCTTAATTCCTGTATAGAAAAGGGCTACAATGTTTCTTTTTGCGGCCGTAA
>NW_017809517.1:0-205 GCF_001891065.2 Hippocampus comes
ACCTTCTGAAACAAATTACAGAGGCTTTTCCTGCAGTTGCTGCACGGTGGGGAAACACATTTCCTATCATTTTACCTCTTAGCTTATTCCTGTGCTGTTTTAAGTCAGCTACTTATCTTTTTGGATTATTATACTTATTTTCTGGCAGAGTTGAGGACACAGATGGTGAATTTCTTCTAATTGAAGCAGCAGATCATCTCCCTAA
>NW_017809518.1:0-205 GCF_001891065.2 Hippocampus comes
ACCTGTTACAACCAGCTGCTCGAATTAATATGTTTCATGATCGGAATGCCCAGTGAGTGTCGACTATTTGATTGAATTTTTTTCTGATTTTGTCACGCTGAATTGATAAATGACAACAGTTAAAATGTTATTGTCTTTCCTGCAGAGGATACCACGGACAGGCTGGGTGCACAGGAAGGTACAGGACCCAGAAAGTGTGTCGGAC
>NW_017809519.1:0-205 GCF_001891065.2 Hippocampus comes
GAAATGTGACTGAAAATGTCAAAAAGTGATCAAACACACAAACGCAAACATGAATGGATACTCAAAAATCAAGGCTCTTTAAATTAATAAACTTCGGCGAACTCAACCTTTTTGCATCCAACTTTAAAACTGAAATGGTTGCATGACGAAAACGATCCATCGAAAAAAACGTGACATTCAGTCTTGATTTCTACCAACCCCTCCT
>NW_017809520.1:0-205 GCF_001891065.2 Hippocampus comes
ACTTAACCACAATATTGAAAAGAAATTTTGTTGAATTTATTGTTTTTATAACTATAATAAAAAATTGTGTTTTTTTTGTGATCACAACGTTAAATTTTAATTTTTTTTATTAATTTATAAAAATATTTTGTAAAAATAATATTTAGTTGAAAAATAAAATTTTAAATATTTAAAAAAGTGTAAAAACGCTTAATGGCGAAACACG
>NW_017809521.1:0-205 GCF_001891065.2 Hippocampus comes
ACTCCTGCATGCTCTGATTTGCTATGAATTAAGTTTGTTAAAATATTTCTGGTCCAGAATACTGCTGTGCTGACTAGAACTACAAATTGCAACTCCCTCAGAAATAAAGGGTAAACAGGTTTAAATGCCACCAAACATCAATAGTTTGAGGACTACAACTCTGGTTAACGTAAATTTAAAGTAATTTCTCATCGTATTGTTTTTG
>NW_017809522.1:0-205 GCF_001891065.2 Hippocampus comes
ACTTAACTCCAATTTCATTTTGCTTGCTAAAATAGATAATCATCAATTTCTGGTAACGGAGGAAATTGACCTGAAGCACTTTCTTGAAGAGAAAGTAGCGCATTTTTCATCATTAACAGATAAAGAACTGGTTTTCTCATCAAAGCTAAACCCAAAGATTGAGATGAGCCCTATGCTAGCAGATGTGCTTTTGAACAACCTTTTG
>NW_017809523.1:0-205 GCF_001891065.2 Hippocampus comes
ACTTCTTTAAGATCTTTATACTCTTTACTTATTTTTTTATATCGCCCCATATCAGAAATAACTTCTGGATCGGACATTTGCTCTTCTAAATAAAAATATCTTTCTTGGATAGCTTCCAGTTTATCAATCATCTTTTACCCTAATTTAATTGAATCTTCGCAAATAGGAAATTAATCAAGCTTAGAAAAGCTAACGAAAATGATGG
>NW_017809524.1:0-205 GCF_001891065.2 Hippocampus comes
ACTGTCTTTTTTTGCCATTTATTGAATTTTTCTTCACTAATTTAGTCAGTAAGATACTGCATTCTTAATCCAGAAGGGAACCAACGTGACGTCCGCAACCGAATCTTACCAACTCTACAAGACCGACTTATGTGGGTTTTGTTATCGCGTACGTTCCTTTCTTGACCAGCATGGTATTGAAATTCCTATGCGAGACGTGAATAGA
>NW_017809525.1:0-205 GCF_001891065.2 Hippocampus comes
ACGTATCATGATTGGAATTGGTCCGCTGGAAATTCCTCCCTATGTAGATCGATCTCAACTGGTCACGCGCTCGAATCAGAATGAGCTTGAACTGTCTGAATTTGACCGCTGGGCCGAACCGCTTCAAACCAATCTCACCCGGGTCATCGTCGATAACCTGAGCCAATCACTTCCTTCAGACCGTGTGGTCGTTTTTTCATGGGAC
>NW_017809526.1:0-205 GCF_001891065.2 Hippocampus comes
ACGAAAACCCAACCCCGTCAGTGTTTAGTCAGTCAGTTTCTCGAAATTTCCCGTCTTTCATCAGCAAAACGCTCTTCTGTCAGTGACGGATTGATAGATCTTTTCCCGGAACTGATGGAATGCCCTCCTCTGGTAATAAGATGACAATAAAACTTATCTTAAATAAAAATGGTTAGCTGAGGGGGTAACATCAAGAGTCTGGGGC
>NW_017809527.1:0-205 GCF_001891065.2 Hippocampus comes
ATAAAAGGTGCTATTTGGTACCAAGGCGAAAGTAATGCCCAAGAACCTTTAAGAGTTGAAGAATATGCAAACCTGCAAAAATTAATGATCCATGATTATAGAACCAAATGGAAGCAACCTAAAATGCCTTTTTACTGGGTGCAATTATCTTCTATTGATACGGTAAAATATAACGCTCGCTTATGGCCTAAATTTAGGAACGAAC
>NW_017809528.1:0-205 GCF_001891065.2 Hippocampus comes
ACGCCAGCTTTCGGAAGGCTACGCAAAAATGCTAGCTGCACGCTTCACCCGACAACGCCGTATCAGCAAGTCACTCTGTGATTTGGTGCCCGAAATCTTTGACACCGAGGAAGGGTCATGAAAATTTAGGGGAGAGGTTTTTGCACATTTGAGCGTTTTTGTGAACGGAAAGCAACCAACGGGTAGTCTCACTTCATTGTACAAT
>NW_017809529.1:0-205 GCF_001891065.2 Hippocampus comes
ATAAGTAATTAATCAAATTGTTGTACCATAAAAAATAAGATAATTAAAATATAATTTTAAAAGGGTATTCTATTTATACATTCTAAAATTAACTTAAAATTTGAGAGTAAATTATTAACAAAATTAAATTATACCATTGAAAAACACAATTTTGAAAAAAAAGCATGCTTAAATTATATATATAACATCTTTATAGAGACGAATC
>NW_017809531.1:0-205 GCF_001891065.2 Hippocampus comes
ATACAATATATATTGCCTTTATTTGCTTAATACTAAGCCTTTTTTTTTTACCACGACTTTTCTCAATTGAGACCTTAAGTGAATTTATTTTTTTTAGTTCACTTTTTACAAGCGGATCATTATTACTGTTTTTACTATAATGACGTAATCTAAAATATTAGAGTAGTTTACGATGATTTTAACAGAACTTAGTTAATACCTTAAC
>NW_017809532.1:0-205 GCF_001891065.2 Hippocampus comes
ATACAATGACATGAGAGATTCTGTATCTCTGAAAGGATCAGCTATATTACAGCAATAATTGAATGGAGAAAAATATGCCTATTTAATCTACATCTCCAAAGAATGAATTAATAAATTTATGCAGATTGAATCATTCATTACTTGTTTTATTTCCTGTTAAATAGTAGTAAAACAAATGTCTGTTGAACTTGGTGAATTATACCAC
>NW_017809534.1:0-205 GCF_001891065.2 Hippocampus comes
ATACGAAGGGATCGGGCCATCACAACAGCATAACACCAGCCGCCACATTAGTCAACGGGGACTGACCCCTTTTCCGCCCCTAACTTATGCCAATTCATCAACAATTCATATACCGATGTATTGCGCGTTCTCTTCTTCGCTTGAGAAATGGCTGTGGCGCCTAGATAGCAAGGCATATTGGGGTCAGCTCCCCGCTCTAGAAGCA
>NW_017809535.1:0-205 GCF_001891065.2 Hippocampus comes
ATATTACGCTTCACAGGCTCTGAACCCTCAGTGGTTTTCAGGGCCTTTTTCATTGCAGGGGTATAGCAGACTATGATCGAAGAAGATCAAGAGCAGCGGCAGCTTAGGCTTCAGAACGCTGTGAACCGTGGACAAAGAGCCAAGGCCTTGCTTGAAGATCCTATTATGATCGAGGCGCTTGAGACGCTTGATGCGCAGTATGTTG
>NW_017809536.1:0-205 GCF_001891065.2 Hippocampus comes
ATAGCCCATCAATACAAAATTGGCGACCCATATGGGTACCTGCTCGCCACTGAGAGGGTGAATTGCGAACCTGCCGGTGGCCATGCCCAGTTTTTCTGCTGTTTCGATATCTGCGGTGGTTTTGCTGGCAGCTTTGCACTGTTCTATAAAGCCTGCCAGATCAGGATTACCTTCCGCCGCTGCCAGAGCCAGTGGGTGTTCAGCC
>NW_017809537.1:0-205 GCF_001891065.2 Hippocampus comes
ATAGCTTTTACCGTATTGAAACGCATCTGGGCTCATTTTATTGAAGATGTTAAAGTTGGCGTTAATTTTATGCTTTCAGGTAATATTTCTAAGCATTGATCAAAAAATAAATTGCCATTTCACTAATTTCGTGAACACGATCTATCGAAGTGGAGCGCAGTTCGTGAAATCTGACTGAGCAATTTTTTTTGATTAGTACTAACAT
>NW_017809538.1:0-205 GCF_001891065.2 Hippocampus comes
ATAGTTATGTAGCTGGACTTTTCAAAAAGATTCGAAATCACATCGGTTTTAAAAGAATTTTCTCGCTTTTCAAGCTTTAAAGGATAATAAATATCATAAAGATAAACAGGTGTGTTACCTTTCAGAAGGGTTTTTAGATAGGAGTATTTATCTTTTTGCTTGTTAAGGTATCTTTTTAATCCTGTTTTTAACAGATGACTGCCCT
>NW_017809539.1:0-205 GCF_001891065.2 Hippocampus comes
ATCACCGTCCACCTTCTTATGTCTGAATACATCTGCTCAGCAAGAGATCTTGGCGGCTTTAAAATCTCAACTTTAAACTCTGCATAGCCTGCGGGCACGTCCACCGTCTCGCCCACCGGCACCGGCCAGTCTCCATGCAGGCGCGCATAATAGGGCCAGAACGACGAAGCGATGGCGCCGGTGAACCAGTAGAGCGATATGTTCG
>NW_017809540.1:0-205 GCF_001891065.2 Hippocampus comes
ATCAGAGCCAGTTTAATCATGTTCATGTTAGCCGGAGCTTATCTGTTAGCGGCAATTTACTTCTTCTTTTTATTTATCAACCAGCGGAAGGATTTCTCCCCAATGATTTTTAGTACCATCTGTTTATTTTTTGCGATTATCGTCTTAATGGAATACTGGAAATCTGTTTTCTCCTACCCCTATCCATTCCAAGTAACCAGATTAG
>NW_017809541.1:0-205 GCF_001891065.2 Hippocampus comes
ATCAGCACGTCGCTCGACACCGTGTACAGCTGCAAGGGAACAAGCCTCGATTAACCCTTTAGCTATTAAAATTTACTCTACAAATCTTTATTCGACTAATCTGATAATAAATATTTGTTATTTATAATGTGGGGTTTCCTCAACAATCTGATATAAATTGAAATCTAAATGTATTTCAAAGAGCACAATATAACGTGAACTGGTA
>NW_017809543.1:0-205 GCF_001891065.2 Hippocampus comes
ATCTTCTTTCTCATCAAAGAAACGACCGGGGTGGGCGACTTCATCGGCACGGCCGGCCGGCCCTCGCCGATGACCCTGCCCGAGGTCGAGAAGATGATCGAGTCTTCCAAGCCCCCCGAAGAGCAGCCCGAAGTCCGGATGGAGTTCCAGGTCGGCGACCACGTCAAGATCACCGGCGGGCCGTTCGAGAACATGGAAGGCACCA
>NW_017809544.1:0-205 GCF_001891065.2 Hippocampus comes
ATCGTCGACGGGGCCAAGATCTCAGCGAGCACGATCGCCGATCTCGGCAACGGTCAACCCCTCGACATGGTGCCGTTCCGCATGGGTGACGAGGTGATGCTGTTCGTGACCAACAACAGCCGCTCGCCGCAGGTGATCCCCGTCGACGGGTTGAGCGGAGCCAAGGCCGTCACCCACGAGGACTTCGAACGGGGCCCCAAGCTCG
>NW_017809545.1:0-205 GCF_001891065.2 Hippocampus comes
ATTATTTTGTAAGGCCATCATATCTTTGATGGTGACCTCTTCCATTTTCTCTAGCTTTTGGTTGATTAGTCGTCCACGAAAATCATCAAATCCACCCAAATAATAATAAGGATAGCTTTGATCCGTAGAATGCTGATTAGCGGAGGCTACAAATCCTCTTGCCGGGTTAAGAACACTGGGGATTTGAGATTTTGGAATGAATCCC
>NW_017809546.1:0-205 GCF_001891065.2 Hippocampus comes
ATTCACCTTTCTTGTTAGAAGTTCCGGTATTATCAAATCCCCAAAAAGAACCATTTGTCATTGTAAAACTTCCAGTTACAGAACCCTCTGGGCCGTCGATTTCCAGTGCGTGATCTGACTCAGAACCTGCAACACCAATAATATTATTCACAGTACCACTATACGCTTGATCAATATCAAAGGCATCATCTCCTTGCCCCCACAC
>NW_017809547.1:0-205 GCF_001891065.2 Hippocampus comes
CCCTCCATGGCAGAGGCTCCATCGAACCCCTGAGAAGCCCTGGGCTTCGATCCAACCCAGGTTAACAAGCGCAGTGCTAATGCTAACGCCAAAGTTAGTTTATATTGTTAGCTTCCAACTAGAACTGGGAAATAATTCGATGCTGATGAGTATCAGTACAAAGTGCATTAAATCAAATTTTCACGTTGAAATCGATTAAAAAAAA
>NW_017809548.1:0-205 GCF_001891065.2 Hippocampus comes
ATTCAGCATTTTTTTTTTTAATTATTTTTTGGGCTGGTCAGTTCACAACTTTAGCAAAGCTGTGGGGGGGATAAAGTGTTTTGTCACTTACAAAAAAAATAAAAATATGCAAGTTGATAAAGGTGCCGAATTACAAAAATGATAATTGATTTTACTTTATTTATTTATTAAAGTCCATTTCAGAGTGCACAGTTAAATCGGCACG
>NW_017809549.1:0-205 GCF_001891065.2 Hippocampus comes
ATTTTCAGATATTGGTATGGATTCTCAATATATTAAAATTGATATAGTTAATTTAACTTCCTATACAAAATATAGCAACTTTAAATTTATATTCAAAGACTCAAATGAAACATGAACAACTACTTATTCAGATTTTGATGGTGAAATTACAACACATGCTGTAGAAGGACAACGTACTATTACTAAATTATCTATTGATAAAAAC
>NW_017809550.1:0-205 GCF_001891065.2 Hippocampus comes
ATTGAACTATCAAAGTGTAAACCTGTTCCTACCCAGACAGTACCTTCCGAATCCACTAAAAGAGCCCGACATATATTATAACTAAGACTGTTTGCATCACTGGGGATATGTAAAAATTGTTTATATTCCCATGTTTTGGTATTCATACGAAAAACCCCATAATGGGTACCAATCCATAGATGACCTTGCTGGTCCTCCGTCATTA
>NW_017809551.1:0-205 GCF_001891065.2 Hippocampus comes
ATGAACTCAACGAAACGATCAAGTTAATTGAGCGTAAGAAGCAAACTTTTATAGTTGCCGATAAAAAGGATGACTTGCAGAGTTTGGAAGAGAAGCACCAACAATTACTGCAACTGGAATATCAACTTTTGGGTAACGAGACCAAGCGAAAACGATTCCAATATTATTTACCAGGTATTAAAGAAAGAATCGAGAGAGTGCTGGG
>NW_017809552.1:0-205 GCF_001891065.2 Hippocampus comes
ATGACGTGGCGCTCAGGGAACTGCGCATGCACCCGATCCCGGAAGGTCAGCTCGGGTTTGGTCATCTCGAAGGGCGGTTGGCAGACGCTGTCCGGCAGGTGATCCAGGCCGTCCGCGGCGCCGCTGATGCCGACGAAGCGCTCGACGTAGGTGTACCAGGGAGCCAGGTCCTCGTAGGTGATCGGCCAGGCGGCACCGTGCCCAT
>NW_017809553.1:0-205 GCF_001891065.2 Hippocampus comes
GAACCTTTGTAACTGAAAATGTGTGTCATCGTAATGGATCTCTGCAATAAGTCAGGGAATACTTCTCCGATCGTGTCAATCCAAACTGCATTTTATTGTTTGAAAAGGCAGATTTTGCACTCTCTGTCTGTGTGGATGTACCTGATCAAGGGTCCATTAATGATCACGTTCCAAAGCTATGCCTTCCATTTCTTCACGGCAAACC
>NW_017809554.1:0-205 GCF_001891065.2 Hippocampus comes
ATGATGAAAATTTTTTTATTAGTTAAATGAAATTTAACAATATTTTTATAAAAATTACTCAAAATCATAAAAACGTTTTTAAGTTACTGAGTATCTATTGCACGTGCAAAGTATCATTTAACTCTAAAATTTATTAAGAAATAATTAAGAATGTCCTAATTAAAACAAATTATTCAATGACAATATGGTTTCAGCTGAAGTAACT
>NW_017809558.1:0-205 GCF_001891065.2 Hippocampus comes
AGAAACGAGCGAGCGGGCAAGTTTGGCTCAACGCAGGTCTCTACCAGGTGAGGAGAGTTTGGGGAGAGAGATGTCTAAGGAGGCCAATAGGTCTGTCTCTGCACGGCCCGGTACCTACGCAAATATATTGTGGTGCTCTCATCGCGAGGCACCTTTGTCCTCTCGCGCTTGTCCCTCCCGCGCCTATTTACACGAGTGCAAGAAG
>NW_017809559.1:0-205 GCF_001891065.2 Hippocampus comes
AGAAGGACATCCCCCATGCTCGGCATACATATTGTCGCCAGCAAAGGCGCCAATTTCAATGGCCTCTTTATCTGAGTCTAACAGATAGGCAATCCGCTCGCGGGCGGTCAACTTTCCTTTGGCATGATGTTTTTCAATTCGGCTTTTTCCGCCGCCCAGCTTTACTTCGGCCAGTTTTCTTCTTAGGTCTGATAGAAGTAGCTTG
>NW_017809560.1:0-205 GCF_001891065.2 Hippocampus comes
AGACCATGCGCCAGTATTGAAATCCGAAGACAGCGCCGATGAAGGTGGGCGGCAGAATGATCGCCCATTCCCAGACAGACTGACCAAGCGGCGGGCCAAAAGCCCCAAGTGCTACGACGCCTCCGATCACGAAGCCCACTATCGCACCGAATACCGTTCGACCGATCATCCATCCAAGCAAAACGGGTGTCGCGATCAGGCGATA
>NW_017809561.1:0-205 GCF_001891065.2 Hippocampus comes
AGAAATACTGCTTTTGCCTGCTTTGCGCAATACTCTCAATTTTTTTTCTGGATATTCCGATTGGCAGGGGTTTTAAAGTAATTTCCTTTTTCTTTTGAAACAACAAATTATTTTGTATGAAAATGCGCTTTTAACGGGTTCAGCTGAGCGATTTTTCATTTCTTATAAATCAAAAAAATTCGTTTTTTTTTTATTTTTACAAACA
>NW_017809562.1:0-205 GCF_001891065.2 Hippocampus comes
AGAGTCCATACCAAAGGTAATTGCTGAAATTCCCGCCTCGGTAAAGGAAATAATTGTGGTCAACAACAATTCTTCCGACAATACAGCAAAAAATGCCCGGGAAGCCGGTGCCTCGGTAATTGATGAACCCCGACCAGGATATGGTCATGCGTGCCTGTCAGGTATAGGTTATCTTGAAAAACAATCCAAACGACCTGATATTATC
>NW_017809563.1:0-205 GCF_001891065.2 Hippocampus comes
AGTGATGCAGCGTCTGTTTTTAAGATGTCTAAGGCCGTGGTAAGTCAACGTCGCCATATGTCCGCCAATGCGAGTACGGAGGCATTTCTCGCTCGCTCCAAAGCGTACTGGGAAGATCAGCTTTCTGTTCTAACGGATGCTGGTGAGGTCGCACCGAGCCTTGGACTGGCAGGCTCGTTGGTTGGTATTACAGATGCATTAAACA
>NW_017809564.1:0-205 GCF_001891065.2 Hippocampus comes
AGTGTTTATTTCCACGATGGTTCCTTTTTTATCAAGGAAGGATTAGTGCCTCGCATTTTGGATAACCTAATTGGACAAAAGAAAATTACTCCAGTGGTAGCAGTTTTTGATGACCCTGTACAACGAGGCAAAGAATATCGTGGAGATGAAAACTATAAAAAGTATTTAAAAGAAGAACTAACTACTTTTGTTGATCGTACCTACC
>NW_017809565.1:0-205 GCF_001891065.2 Hippocampus comes
AGGAAATAGTTGAGGTGTTTTCGCACGAGGGTAAAGACAAAACTTTGGTGGTTTCTCTGGAAGAAAAAGTGGAGCTTGCCAGAAAGGTAGAGCTTAGGTTTCACATCATTGGTGGTTGCTTTGGCGATATGCGCTATGCCCGTGCAATGGTGAGCAAATATTCTGTCGGAAATAATGTGGCCGAGGTGATAGATAAGAAAGGGTC
>NW_017809566.1:0-205 GCF_001891065.2 Hippocampus comes
AGGAACGCAGGTCCGTGGTGGTCGTGGTCAGACATAGGAGGGCTCGGGGCCTAGGGCCTAGGTAACAAGGCATCAGGAAAGACATCCACTCGGCCGGGGGCGGTTTGCCGCCCGTTTAGCGCGGGCCCACTAGTGCGCCGGCGCGTGGGTCGGTTGGCCGGGGTCGTGGTCCGGGTCCAGGACGTAGCCGTCGATCTTCTGGTCG
>NW_017809567.1:0-205 GCF_001891065.2 Hippocampus comes
AGCTGGGCCAGGCCCACAGCGCCAACCCCACTTCCGGGGGTGCCGAGGAGGTCCGGCATGCGACGTGGACGGTGTACCGGGAAGGCGTGAGCAGCGACCAGACCTGGACGGCCCAGGGCTACCACAAGACCGCCTCCGGCGGCAGCGACCACCTGGTTAATCCGGTGTCGATCTCTTTTACGGATAAGAACGGCCGGCCGATCGA
>NW_017809568.1:0-205 GCF_001891065.2 Hippocampus comes
AGGTTAACTTTTTTATTATTAATAGCATTAATGCTGTCTTGCAAAAACAACCAAGAAAACAAAAATGATAATCAATTAGGTACTGTTCCAATCACAACTTTTTCTGAAAAAGCTAGCGAACATTTTGAAAAGGCTAGGCATTTAGTCCAAAATGGAATAAATAATAACCCTGAAGAGCATTATAAAAAGGCTATTGAATTAGATA
>NW_017809569.1:0-205 GCF_001891065.2 Hippocampus comes
AGGTTTTGTTCGATCAAAACACTCCAACTCCTTTTTAATATCTTTTATTTTTGGAGTAGTAAGCGCTGATTCAATATAAAAAAAGGAAGCTTCTTCAATATGTTCATTTATAACCCTTTGTCTTCTTGCCAACAAACTGGAAAGAGCACTGGGTGGAATAGAAGGGCTAAGAAGGCCACTTGCTACTGCATTGAGAAAATCATCA
>NW_017809570.1:0-205 GCF_001891065.2 Hippocampus comes
AGGTTGACATCAGCCCAGCTGGATTGGGTTAATGTAAATTGGGCCGAAGCCATGGCCCTGCTGGAGCGTGGCGGTACATTGGTGACCGCCAATCAGCGTCAGGCGCAGGCACTGTTATTGCGCTATGCCAAAGCACAATCAACAGCAGCCTGGCCCAAACCAGACATTGTGGCCTGGCCGCAATGGCTAAGACAGTTATTCACCG
>NW_017809573.1:0-205 GCF_001891065.2 Hippocampus comes
GAGGGATGGGGCTCTCCATGGAGCCATTGTAGGTGATACTACACAACAATATTTGGATTATTTACATATTACGAACAGGAGAGGGTCCAAATCATACATACAGCAGTGCAGTTTAACGCCACTACAAACCACAACAATAATTGGAGTGTTAAATGAAAACCTCTCCGACCGTGTCAGTCAAAGGCGTTCAGAATAAAGTGCCCAT
>NW_017809575.1:0-205 GCF_001891065.2 Hippocampus comes
CAAATCTTTAAACTTATTGATTTTACTATTTATCTCAGTTACGTTATTGGCCACAACATATATTCTCAAAAAAACTTGTCTTTCAGTACCTAACCATTCTTTTTTTACAATATCACCTTTTTTGAACCGCTCTAAAACGAAAACTACGTTTTCGTCTGATTTTATCTCTTCTAGGCCTTGGATAATATCAATTTCACCGCCTTTG
>NW_017809576.1:0-205 GCF_001891065.2 Hippocampus comes
CAATCCAAGATTTTTCTAAAGTTATTGATTTGACTCTTTAACCTGTGAGTTACGGCAACTTCTGCCAGAGCCAGTACTGTCCAGAGGTTATGCAGATGTGCAAACCTGACGTCATGATCTGGTAGCAGTGTGCATGAGCATGACACTAGAGGTAAAAATAGATTTAGGAACAGTGGCTTGTAGTCACATCACTTGTGATGTGATG
>NW_017809577.1:0-205 GCF_001891065.2 Hippocampus comes
CAATCGGAGTAAACTCGATAATCTGCTCGCCCACGACCATCCAGGCATAGACGGGCAACATGCCTGCCAGCAAAATCGGCACGAAAGACATGGTATTTGCGCCAAAGCCCAAGTCGTACAGCGTCACAGCGACGATGGGCACAACCGATGCGATGCCAAGCATCAGCAATGCTTTGCGATGTGCCGCGCCGACTGCCGTACTGTG
>NW_017809578.1:0-205 GCF_001891065.2 Hippocampus comes
CAAGGTGAACTCCCCGAAGCGCAGCGCTTCGAGTTCTAGGGAGAGTTCCAGGAAATCGTTCTTGTAGGCGCGCATGATCTTGGGCTGCGTCTGGGCTTCTGTATTATTGCGGCGTCGCAACACGACCGCGGTGTTTTTTTAAAGTATGACACAGGCTAAGCTTCGAATCTCGGCATTCTATGTTGTCGAAAAAGAACAATCGATA
>NW_017809579.1:0-205 GCF_001891065.2 Hippocampus comes
CAATACCACACATAATTATTTTTTTAGAGGAATGATTATTTGTCGCAAAATTAATTTTTGACTACAAGGTTTTTTTAAATATAAATGAACCAACAAGAAAATACCCAAAGGCGTATATTTTTTAACTAAAGTTAATTGGCTTCGGTGTAAAAAATTTGGAGTTTTAGTTTTTTACTTTCATCTTCTACACTAACATTACTTCCAA
>NW_017809580.1:0-205 GCF_001891065.2 Hippocampus comes
AGAAGTAGGAAGAAGTGTTTGGTGGAGGGGGTGGGAGGGAGTTTATCTGGGCTGTTGCCACAAACAGGATATGACTGGAATAAGTAAGAAGACAATGTGTGGGCCCATACTGCAATAAAGTGGCAGAGATCCCTGCATGTTTTGTTTCTTCTTATTTAGCGGGATGATGCAGAAAATGTAAACTCTTGATTTACCGGTCGATCTA
>NW_017809581.1:0-205 GCF_001891065.2 Hippocampus comes
CACAACACTTGGAAGGTTGGAAAGATTGAAGCAGAGAATGCCAACATGCGCGAGGAAATGGCAGGCCTCAAGACCGAGAACGTGGAACTGCACAAGAAGGTGGTGGACCTCCAGAACGCGGCCGTTCACAAGACGCCGGGCAATCCTGATGACCATGCCCAAAGTACCACGGGTCATTACGGAGAGTACAATGTAGCGTCTCATC
>NW_017809582.1:0-205 GCF_001891065.2 Hippocampus comes
CACACCTCACCATTTTACATCTATTTGGTTTCACCTTGATGACCAAATGTTACTACAACCTGCTCTATGATGAAAGCAACTTTCACACCTCTGCACAAGAAGAAGCGGCTGAAGTCTTTTTTTAGCTTCTTCAAGTGCATCACTAGGCGGCCATTATTCTTGCAACAGTTACTCTACGTGTTGAAACATGCCCCGGGGGGTACGG
>NW_017809584.1:0-205 GCF_001891065.2 Hippocampus comes
CACGCTTCACTTGCGTCTCAGACAGGTAGCCTCGCCTTCGTTTGCTCATTGGCTCGAAAGGATGATTGATCGTCGAAATCATTTCGGTTGATTCTTGTCATGATACACCTTCGCTTTCTCAGAGAGTCTTCCGCAGAGTCGCATTCCCGGTCAGCTACTGACACAGACCGTCGTGCAGGGTTCGGTTGTAGTTGAGCCCTGCCGA
>NW_017809585.1:0-205 GCF_001891065.2 Hippocampus comes
ACCACGCCTCACAGGAACCTCCTCAGGAAGCTAGAAATGATTTGAGGCTTACAGAAGCCCTCAAATGTTCTGCGCAAGTCATAAAAGCCAGAACCATTTCAAGCCCCAAGTTCCTCACGGCTATATGCAAGCACTTGCCTAGAGCATCACAAGTGAACTCGCCCAGATCCAGTACCGCAAAGGATACTCCATCAGGGGTGACAAA
>NW_017809586.1:0-205 GCF_001891065.2 Hippocampus comes
ATTGTCACATTCTAAAATGTTTACAGGCAATTAAGTCCTATTTTAACGTTGACAGTCATACAAGTGCATTCCTCTTTTTCTTGAAATTTTAATTGATTTCCATATTCGTGCAACTTGGCCTTCTTCATTGGTGGATCCACTGCCTGGAGAATGAGGAGACGCTCACTGGAATCAGCGTTGTCACTTAAGTCCTCTGATTTGCAGG
>NW_017809587.1:0-205 GCF_001891065.2 Hippocampus comes
ATATATATATATATATATATATATATATATAGTCGAAATAAATGTACAGAAATGGGAGGGGTGTATCGTCAATGTTGCGAACTACTCTTGATAAACACTTTATTAGTAAGGCATATTTGAACAAGGTTGCAGCTGTTATGTTTGACAGGTGTCCCTTATATTGTGGCCAGTGAGTACAAGTAATTTTCCTGGATTTTGTCCTCAG
>NW_017809589.1:0-205 GCF_001891065.2 Hippocampus comes
CATCCGAACGAGTTCCTCGGCCGTCACCTGGTTCTCGAAGCGGCTCAGAGTTGACTGCGAAGCGACGCTGTCGCCCGAAGAGGGATCCCGGTCGCACAATAGTTTCATCATGCCGTCAGAGCGGTAACGCGCGACGTCATTTGCGTCCTCGAAACCGCAGGCGATCCCCATTACGCGTTGCTGGACCAGCGTCAAGGAATCGAAC
>NW_017809590.1:0-205 GCF_001891065.2 Hippocampus comes
AATGATTACTTCTCAAAGTTCATTTGATCGTGGATTATTTGATTCGTCACTCGCTGCGCCTCCACACCTTTTGAAATTGAGCTTTTGACCCTCGCCGCAATACGAAATAAAAAACAGCCCCGGAAAAGAAAAATGTCAACTACATCAACACAAACAATGTGCGCCGCCATTTTGAAAAGGAGTCGGAAGAAGTCCAAACTCCTGC
>NW_017809591.1:0-205 GCF_001891065.2 Hippocampus comes
CATCGCCCGGGTGGCCCGAAACCGCAGCTTCAGACCGGCCTGCTCTGCCGCGATGCGGAACTCCGAATCCAGTTGCTCGAACAAGCGGGCAATCGAAGCTGTCTCGAACCGCGGCGTTGCCCCGCCCGCGTCCAGCATCGAGATCGCCAAAAGGTCATCCAGAATATCCTCGACGGACCCAAGCGCATTCAGCGCATCCTGCCCG
>NW_017809592.1:0-205 GCF_001891065.2 Hippocampus comes
CATCGCCGAAGGGCATGAGCATGACCACCTGCTCGTCGAAGCAGGCGGCGAGATCGTCCCAGCGTCGCTGCAACCAGGCATCGTTGAGGGCACGGATTGTGGCTTCTGCTTCCATTCAGTCTCGGGTCCGTCGAGGGTGGGCCGCGGACGCGCGAGCCTACCGGATATCGCGAGGGCCCGTGCGCTGGCGGGCCCGGTGTGTCGC
>NW_017809593.1:0-205 GCF_001891065.2 Hippocampus comes
CATTTGGGAATTGTCGTTTACTTTATCGCACGCGACTTATTGCGACTGTTTTTAAATCTTGCACTCAACAAATACTCCATGTACAGCATCTTCAAAAACTAAAACTAATACTAAATCTAATATAAACTAAAATGAAGCATTCAAAATTATATAAAAACAAACTATAATGAAAAATCCGAAACTATTATAACCTTGCATAGCGCAC
>NW_017809594.1:0-205 GCF_001891065.2 Hippocampus comes
CATTTGATGCATGCAGTTGTTTGAGCTTTTATTATTCTCAGCATCATGTATGTTCATTTCTGTTTATGGAGTTGCACACTATATGCTAGCCAAGTTTGGTTAATGTGTTTTATACGTTTCAGTTTCATTATACAAACTTTTACTCTCTTTTGTTCTAAGTGATGCTGCTATATGTGTGTAGCAGTTGTTTGAAGAGCATCAATGC
>NW_017809595.1:0-205 GCF_001891065.2 Hippocampus comes
CATTGTCGGTCCTTTCGGGTCATATGATAGCGAGTCAATACTAATCGCATCTCCCTGATAGTAGCGAATCGCTATCATTGCAATATCTATTTCGACTCGCTATCTTCTCCCTATGAAACGAACCGACATCCCCGCCCTCGTGGACCGGGTCGCCCGCCTGGCTGCCTCGGACGCCTGGGACATGGACCTGAATCCGGCCCAGCGC
>NW_017809596.1:0-205 GCF_001891065.2 Hippocampus comes
CATGCAGCCTCGCTCCGGAGTGTTCCGGCTGCCTCGTCCGGTTGCAGGACTTGGGGCAGCATCGATGGCTCTAACTCCACGAGCGGATGATCCAGAACTTCAGGTACATAAGTATTTTTACGGCTAGACCACCAACCGGTTCCCGATGCATCTCCGCGGTCGGTGATGCCATTCCCGGTGAGTCTTTCAGTGATAAAATCATGCG
>NW_017809597.1:0-205 GCF_001891065.2 Hippocampus comes
TTTGTTCACAGTGGAAGACGAGGAGGAGGAGGAGGAAGAGGAGGAGGTGAAGGACCGCAGCCAGCCACGGTGGACCGTGTGGCTGGATGTAGAGTCATCTCGCGAAGCTGCCCATTGGTTGCCTTGGAGACCTGAAAAAGCCAAGGGCCAATCAGAAGATGACTGTGAGGACCCAGAGAGACAGGTAAGCTGAATTACTGTATTC
>NW_017809598.1:0-205 GCF_001891065.2 Hippocampus comes
CAGATCGTCTTATGCCGGTTCTCGTGCCAGCGGGCATGTTTCACGAACTGACCCCAGCGCCGGCGAACCTTTGATGGCATTTTGGATCTGTTTGTGGCCTTCGGCAGGGTGATGACAAAGTTTGTGGTCACCCTGAAGTTCTTTAGTTTGCAGCCGTTGGATGAATGTGCATCTGCTTGGTAGCGGAAGCTGGCTGACGTTGTGG
>NW_017809599.1:0-205 GCF_001891065.2 Hippocampus comes
CATGCAGCCGCCTACTTGTTGAGATACCAACTACTACTGCGATGCGTCAGCCACCAACTCTCGACCTGATCGATCGTACTGCGCACGAACATCTGCGAGAAGCTTCAGATTCCGCCGCGGTGCACGCTCGGTACGCGCAAGCAAAGAAGCGGTTGAAAACGCCAGCTCGGCCGCATCAAAATGCCCTAAAGCAATTTCTGCAGCA
>NW_017809600.1:0-205 GCF_001891065.2 Hippocampus comes
CAGATGCTTACTATAATCTGATAGTAAAATACTTCATTTAGTTCCGCAGAGCAGCATCTAGTAAAATAAATACTGTATGTTTGTTGTCAAATTAGTTTGCACTGTTAATCATTTCAAATTGCAGTGTTGTTGGTGTTCTTAAAAGTACTTGCAGAAAAGCAGCTTCAAAATTAAGACTATTTAATTTGTCAAATGCTGCACATTC
>NW_017809601.1:0-205 GCF_001891065.2 Hippocampus comes
CAGTGTGTATTGGAGAAAATGCCCTGAATAGAACATCTGTCTTCTTTTTCACTACGATATGATGTTTCAATGCGCTTTACCTTTGAGATTCCAGACTCCTGACTTCTATTTATTTTTTTAGATATGACTCAAGAGACATTTTTTTAAATCTTAAGACAGGAGGAAATTTGGGATAAAAGTGCGGTTTATACCCCCATCACTCGTA
>NW_017809602.1:0-205 GCF_001891065.2 Hippocampus comes
CAGGGGGTCGCCGATCACGTCGACCACGGTCTTGTCCAGCTCGGTGTCGTCGCCGCTGGTGGCAAAGTTGATGGGTTTGTTGAGCTTCTTTGCGGTATCGCGTGCGAGCCGGGCCATGCGCTGGAACGTCGACTTGACCGGCACCATGCGCAGGGACATCGCCAGCTCTTGCAGCTCCCGGGTGATCTTGTCGAGCTGGCCGAGG
>NW_017809603.1:0-205 GCF_001891065.2 Hippocampus comes
CCAAAATAGGAAGGAGCATAAAAAGACCGCCCAAGGCACTTAAGGAGCCTATTGCCCATTGAATAGCTTTGTGTCGTTCTTTGATATTAAATTGTGTTTGGAAGAGGTCTGCAAGGCCCGGAGTTTGAGAAGAAATGATAACGCCTAAGACAAAAGCAAAAGAAATCCAAGTAGCTAATTTGATACGTTTTTCATTGGTAGTGGC
>NW_017809604.1:0-205 GCF_001891065.2 Hippocampus comes
CCAATAAAATGGTGCTAATAGATTCACATAACATACACACCGAAATTATGGATTACTGAAGGAACTATTAAGTGAGAAGGAACAATTAAGAGTGTATATAGCAGTTTAAGTGAAGTTTGGTTAATGGCTTATACGAAATATTAAATTTGCATAGAACAAATAAAATGGCATGAAAATAGGATGGTTAAGAAAAATTATAAATAAC
>NW_017809607.1:0-205 GCF_001891065.2 Hippocampus comes
AGTCGCAACTATATTTCATACATACAGTATAGTAAAGAAATAAAAGCATCCAGAACGGCGTGTAGTGTCCAACATACGAACCTTGGTATTGGAGTTAGCCCGTTGGAGCACGCTGACGTGAAGCGGATCCCAGCCGCCGGGAACGAGCAAGATAACGAACGACACGTTTGCTCCAAATCGTTTTCGATCAAAAATCAACGAACGG
>NW_017809608.1:0-205 GCF_001891065.2 Hippocampus comes
CCAGGGGCAGTTCGGGTTGCTCACCTCCGCGGCGAGGTCCACGCCTAACATCACGCGTAGGGGCAGCGCTTCGCGTTCGATCACCTCTAGCACGGTCTGCGCGTGGCGACTGCAGTCGTACAGGCGCAGGTACTGCCAATGGGGCGCGAGGATATTCAGGTCCTCCCGAATCTCCTCGTAGGAGGGGTACAGACCGTGGCCGGGG
>NW_017809609.1:0-205 GCF_001891065.2 Hippocampus comes
CCCACCAGGCGCGCCCACATTCCTGCTGGTAGGCCGCCTATTCAGCATGTTTGCATCTCCCGAAAATGTGGCTTACATGGTCAATCTTATCAGTGCCCTGTCAAGTGCTTTTACCATCCTGTTTTTGTTTTGGACCATTTCTGCATTGGCACTGAAAATTTTCAAACGAAATACGCAAGATGGAGAAATAACGTTGGGCGATCAG
>NW_017809610.1:0-205 GCF_001891065.2 Hippocampus comes
GCTGCCCTGTTTCCACTGCATCTCCCAAATCTGACCCATTGGCTATATCCCCTGCATCTACAGCGTCATTAACCTCCCTCCCTGTTGGAAAAGGGGCTAACTCCATCCCTTCATCAACTGTTTGCTCGAGAGGTTCATTCTGCCCATCTCTAATAAACTGGGGGAAAAACTCTGCAGCAGTGGGGTCCAGAGAGGGTTGGTTGTG
>NW_017809611.1:0-205 GCF_001891065.2 Hippocampus comes
CCCCCCGCAGCGCATCACCGACACCCCCGCCCGCGAGATGCGGCCCGTCTGGTCGCCCGACGGCGTGTCGCTGTACTTCGTCTCCGACATGGACGGCACGCTGGGCATCTACAAGGCCAAAGTCACCCTCACCCGCGAAGCGGTCGAAGCCGCACTGGCCCCGGAAGCATCCGAAGAAGCCGCCGACGAAGAAGCCGCAGCGCAA
>NW_017809612.1:0-205 GCF_001891065.2 Hippocampus comes
CCCCCGAGTCACCTCGGTTCGGACCTGTCAGATGCAGTCGAGGAGCTTCGCATTGCCGACCGCTTCCGATTCGCCAACGAGCTCCGGGCGTTCATCGAGGTCGAGGACGGAGCCATCGTCGACGCCGGCTACTGCGGCGGCGGGGTGATGGGTGGAACGACGGTCGGTCTCGGCGTCGGCTCGGTCACGTTCGCAGCGACGAACC
>NW_017809613.1:0-205 GCF_001891065.2 Hippocampus comes
CCCTGCTTTTTGGGTCCTCTACCATCACGCAAAACTTCACAGAATAATCCGAACCAGCAAATGGACCCCGCAGGACCAGAGGCTTGATACCATCGCCAAACCCATTTCGGTGGCGCACGTCCTGTGGCAGCTACCCTTTCTGGCGGCGCACGTCCTGCGGCCGCCACCCCATTCCTGTTCCCGCGGCGCATGTCCTGCAGCTGCC
>NW_017809614.1:0-205 GCF_001891065.2 Hippocampus comes
CCCGAAATACATCTTTGGTGCATACTGAACCAATCACCCTAGCATCAAGTGTGAATGATTATTGTGCAAAAACAAGACTGATTTTAAAGATTATCCTTCCCTGGGCAGTTAAAAACAAATCTTTTACTCTGGGAACAATCTGTGGTTGTAGTTTAACAGAAAGCAGTAATTATTGAAACACTTAGTTTAATTAGCAGGGAATTAC
>NW_017809615.1:0-205 GCF_001891065.2 Hippocampus comes
CCCGGTGCAGCAGGCGGGATCGCAGCAGAGAGAGGGGGGGCAGGTCGCCCATCGCCAAAAGCCCCTGAACAACCAGGAGCGTCATGGCAAGGATACCTGCAAATCCGGCGGTGATGTAAATCCCGTCACGCCATGCCAGAAGCGGGCTGAACGCAGCCGCGCCGATCGGCACTGTGACAACCAGGCCCAGAGCCATCCAGATCAG
>NW_017809616.1:0-205 GCF_001891065.2 Hippocampus comes
CTGACGGCTAGCGCCAGCCGGTGGCGAAACCGGCGTCGGGGGCCTCTTCCGTCGCCGCCGCTTCCAGCTGTTCTACCCGGGCCGACGGCGGCCCCTGCCTGAGCCAGGCGGCCAGTTCCTCCAGCGGCGCCGCGGGGCCTCGCACCAGCACCTCAACCCGCCCGTCGGGCAGATTCAGGGCGTAACCGCTCAGGCCCAGCCGCTC
>NW_017809617.1:0-205 GCF_001891065.2 Hippocampus comes
CCTACGGGAATCGAGCCCGAGAGTTGATTCTACTCGTGAACTACAACCTGCTTCGAGGTACCCGAGAAAGGTATACTTACCCTGCCTCCACTTCGCTGCCCCGAGAAAGCTTTCGATTTGCGCATCCTCCCCACTCAGGTCGATCCTCACTCCCCGAGCTTCCGTGAAAATCGGGAGTGGTTCCTCGCCAGATTGCAGGAGCTCG
>NW_017809618.1:0-205 GCF_001891065.2 Hippocampus comes
CCTCGTGCCCGGGGAAGGCTGCGCGCTTGTCGTGCTCGAGCGTCTGGACGACGCGCTCCGCGCGGGCCGGACGATTCACGGCGTCATCCGCGGCGTGGGCCTCTGCAACGACGGCCGCGGGCAGGGGCTGCTCGCGCCGAGCGAGACCGGTCAGGCGCGGAGCATGCGCGAGGCCTTCGCCATGAGCGGGCTCCGGCCGGAGGCC
>NW_017809619.1:0-205 GCF_001891065.2 Hippocampus comes
ATACGCCGGCAGAAGGCCTTGTTGAAAAAAATCATTTGCATATTAAATCGCAATCCGAATTTTAAGCGGGAAAATGTTTCCAATTGATTATTTTTTCAAATCGTCAAGCCCCTGTCGTTTCACGATGCGCTATTATGCTTTTATGGCCGTTGGTAAAAACGACAAATCAAATTCTGACTTTGTATGTACAAAAAAAAAAAAAAAA
>NW_017809621.1:0-205 GCF_001891065.2 Hippocampus comes
CCGTCATCGTTGGTTACCAGGATCAAAGGTTTTTTCATGCTGCATACTTAATGGGGCAAAAATACGTTTTTCATAAGGATGTTAGCCCTGGGCCGTTTAACAAAAAATTAAATGGCCAAGCCAATACTGGCATGGTTTTTTCAGTATATTAGGGAATTCATTGAAAATCAAATGATGGGAAGTGCAATTATAATGGGCTAAATCC
>NW_017809622.1:0-205 GCF_001891065.2 Hippocampus comes
CCGGTCGTCGCCCTGTCGGCGATGGACATGCAGGACCCCGGTGGGATGCAGGGCAAGCTCTTCCCCGAGGCGGCGGCCCTCCACGATTGGCAGTACATCATCATCCACGACTCCCGGGGGCAGCGGGGCTCGCTCAAGGAGCTCGAGGCCTTCTGGAACCAGTACTACGTCGACGAGGGCCTGGCCCCCCGCGGCGCGGGCTACC
>NW_017809623.1:0-205 GCF_001891065.2 Hippocampus comes
CCGGTTACCGATACGTTGATCAATGAAGATGGTCAAGAAGTCATGCTTGATGAACCACGTGGTTATGAATTACCGCCTGAAGGTTTTGCAGTGGAAGATGCTGGATATATTGAGCCAAAAAAAGATGGAAGTAGTGTAGAAGTTATTGTATCACCTAGTTCAGGGCGCCTACAATTATTGGCCCCTTTTGAACCTATCGCGCCAG
>NW_017809625.1:0-205 GCF_001891065.2 Hippocampus comes
CTACGCAGCGGCACAAGAATTCATCGGAATATTTCCGCGCAATTTAAAGATTCATATAAAGCCCCTGAAAACCAAAAGAAACCAACCAAACAATGGACACGTGTCAGCAAATGGGCAACTTCTCCACCCGTTGAAGAAATAGTGTCCGTGTTTCATTGTGAAATGAACGATCGGCAAGCTCCCTCGCTGGCCACCTTTAAAACTC
>NW_017809626.1:0-205 GCF_001891065.2 Hippocampus comes
CTATAGGCGAATCATATCCAAAGTAGTTGACTGATGCTAAAAACCTGTTTAGAAATCCTGTCCCAAAAAGAGATAATAAGAATGAAAAGACAAAGGTCCACAAATATGATTCTTCCTTAACTAACAAGGTGTTCAGACTATCCTTAATATAGGGAATCAGACTCGGAAAAGCCCATTCAACCAAACTTCTTAAACCAAAAGTCAG
>NW_017809627.1:0-205 GCF_001891065.2 Hippocampus comes
CTAGCGATTTAGAGAAATCCTGCTATAAAACAGGCGTTCATGGGTTTTAGGGTTTTTATAGGTGTGGGCCTTCTCTTGTGCTTTTCATGACCAAGTTTCGCCAATGACGATTGCTCTTCAGAAGCCGCAAAGCTCATTAAAATTGCCAGTCGTCTTTATTTAGAAAACAATGCCTACCCTGTAGAAGAAAGAGCTCAACTCTATC
>NW_017809629.1:0-205 GCF_001891065.2 Hippocampus comes
CCCCCCTTATGGGTCCCACTATGTCGTGAAAGTGAATCCGGTCCATCACACAGACACACGTGACCAAACTTCTAAACTTTATCAACTCTAAGAAAGAGGAAGTATTTGATGAAGCAAAAGGCTCCAGGCTTGATGGAATATGAAGTGACAGGGAAAGTCGACCTTTCCGGCAACACCTGAATGTGTGTGTGTGTGTGTGTGTGTG
>NW_017809630.1:0-205 GCF_001891065.2 Hippocampus comes
CTCGGAATTGGTCCGGCGTATTGTTGTGCTTACCCATCGTGACCATGACGGTGGCCTTTGGGACGTCGAGCCGCAGGTGGCTCATGATGTGGTCGCTCATGCAGTGCTTGCCGTGGATTACCAGGCGCCGGGCGACTCTGGCGGCAGCGACGCCTCCGTGCCCGGCATCGTCGAGGCCATGCAATCGTTCGTGCAGAGCCAGGGA
>NW_017809631.1:0-205 GCF_001891065.2 Hippocampus comes
CACGCGTCAGACTTAAAGTTGTAGCTTTTCAGAAAAATATATGCCTTTGCACAAATAAAGTGTACTTATGTGAATTATAGATGTAGACATTGGTGCCTCAACAGATAATATAACAATACTAACAGGCATATGTTCTTTATCCTCTGCGTAGAACAGGTAATATAATTGCTGTACTGAGAAGCCGTGAGAGGAGCTGAGTCTTCAT
>NW_017809632.1:0-205 GCF_001891065.2 Hippocampus comes
CTTCAAATCTCATGTCCAGACAAGTCTCTTCATATCCATAGTAGTCCCAGTATATTTCTGATCTCCTTACATGTCCCTGCAAGTTGTTACACATATTTTCATGTTCTTTCAAGTCCCTTCATATCTCTTAAAATTCCAATGCATCTTCAGGTCTCGTGTCTCTACATGTCCCTACAAGTGTTTTCATGTCCCTCAAAGTCTTTAC
>NW_017809633.1:0-205 GCF_001891065.2 Hippocampus comes
CTTTGCAGCGTCGGTAGCGTTGCGAATGAACGAGAACATCGTTCGAATCGGATAAATTTCGACATTTGGATCGTTAAAATTTGACAGAGGCTGCACGAACCGATTCGACAGCTGACGTTTGCAAACGACTACGTTCCTTTCGGTGAGTGAATAAACGTAAAACGAGCGCGATCGGCCCGTGTGGCGAAGCGCTAGCGCTGTCGAA
>NW_017809634.1:0-205 GCF_001891065.2 Hippocampus comes
CTTTGGAGACCAAAATGGGATTGTCTTCATCATCATACTCCAGTTTCATATCCCCAAAGTATACGTTTTTTGTGCTGTACTCATCATCGCGCTCGTTCATTCTAAAATTTATGGTGTCATAGGCCGTCAAGGAAACCAGTTCTTCTTTGGTATTGGTACTGCCCACGTTTGCATATTCAGCAGCCTGTCGCACACCAAAAACAAC
>NW_017809635.1:0-205 GCF_001891065.2 Hippocampus comes
CTTGCGGAAAGTCAGCTTGGAATTTATTGTATTCGCCTCCCAACACCAAATACTTATCCCCGCTTAATTTAATGGGATAGTTCAGTAAAAACTTGTAGCGTTCAGTCGAGATGCCTGTTTCATTCCGTGGAATGTTCAAATACTCTACCCGAAGTAGATCTGTACTTTGGGCACTACCCATAAACCCCGAGAATATGAGGCATAC
>NW_017809636.1:0-205 GCF_001891065.2 Hippocampus comes
CTTGTTATAAGTTCCATAAATGACATGTCCTTTTTTTTGTATAATAACCGACCTGCTACCCAGTACTCAAGCCTCCTTCTGTTGTTTTTGCTTCACTTGTTGTTACTGTGTAAGCAATGCGTTTGGAATCGATCAAAAAATAAAATAGATTTTACGATTCTGTTCATTTTCATTTGATCATTTAAAGTTTTTGAATAATTACAGA
>NW_017809637.1:0-205 GCF_001891065.2 Hippocampus comes
CTGACTTAGTCATTTTTGGGCTGACATCCGTAAACGACATTCAGGGCACAAGTCGTGAGCTGCGCGCCTTGTTCAAGCGCACGTTTAAGCGACCGGTGGCCTATATTGGAGAGGGCGGACGGTTGGAGATCGATTATTCGGCCGCTGAGCGCTACTACGAGGCGAACAAGAACAATGACCCAATGGCCAAAGCTCCCTTCTACCG
>NW_017809639.1:0-205 GCF_001891065.2 Hippocampus comes
TTTTGCAACAGGGGGATCAACTCTCTGAATCAGCTAATCCTTGTCTAGAAAATATGAATGGCTGTGATTGAAGAAATCACACCCATATTATTTGCAGGTGCAGACACAGTTTTTCGTGTGTGAGAGAGACTTCCTAGAATCACTTAGAAAGGGTTGAACCTGATGAAGAAACACCGGATGTACCGTATTTTCACGACTATAAGGC
>NW_017809640.1:0-205 GCF_001891065.2 Hippocampus comes
CTGCAGGCGCGCGATGGTCTCGACCTCGCGCCGGAAGCGCTCGCGCGCGCCCGGGAACAGCAGCTGATCGGGGCGGATCAGCTTCAGGGCGACCCGCCGGCCCAGCGAGCGCTGCTCGGCCTCCCAGACGACGCCCATCCCGCCGCCGCCGACGGAGCGGACGAGCTCGAACTCGCCCAGCGTCTCGGGCAGCGCCTCGTCCTCC
>NW_017809641.1:0-205 GCF_001891065.2 Hippocampus comes
CTGGGAAATTCAGGAGGGAAGTGCCCGGATTAATATTGCCTATTATGAAAAAACAGGGCTGATCACAGGAGATGCCTATTTGTGTCTGTTGCCAAAAAAGAATATCAAACCACTCTATGAATACCTGCTCAAACAAAACTATGAGGTGGAAAGCCTCAACTTCAGCATTAAAGGGCAGGATATAATACTATCTCTCTTAATCTAC
>NW_017809642.1:0-205 GCF_001891065.2 Hippocampus comes
CGAACCCGTATTTTCTTGGCATTCTGCCCCCGGTTTGTTGGCAAATGGGGGCGCGAACGCCCCCATTAGATCACATTTAATCGCCGCGCACTTTGGCGATGGCTCCCACGCCGAATTCGACCTCAAGCTCATCCCAATAGGGTTTCATGGCTTCGCGAAACGGAGTTGTGTCAGGCTTGGTGACGGTTAGTCCGCGCTCTTCGAA
>NW_017809643.1:0-205 GCF_001891065.2 Hippocampus comes
CGCCGATTCCCATCATCTACTGCGATGACTGCGGCGCTGTACCTGTTCCGGAAGACGATCTGCCGGTGGTCCTGCCTGAGGACGTCGAGTTTTCCGGTGTCGGTTCTCCATTGAAATCAATGCCGGAGTTTTATGAGACGACCTGTCCGTCATGCGGTAAGCCGGCGACACGCGAGACAGACACGTTTGACACGTTTGTCGAATC
>NW_017809644.1:0-205 GCF_001891065.2 Hippocampus comes
CGATAGTTGGTTGGGATTTCTAAATAAGAATGAGATTAAATATTACATTAGAATTCGTAACAATTTTAAAGTAGCGCTTCCTCATAAAAACAAGACAATCAAGGCTTGGCATTTGTTTAATGCTTATACGATTAATGAATTTGTATACTATCCTAAAATAGTGCGTATTAACGGGCAGTTGTGTTACCTCTCTGGTTGTAAGTTA
>NW_017809646.1:0-205 GCF_001891065.2 Hippocampus comes
CGTAATTACGAGCAACATCTGGAATACCAAGATGACGGATACGGATACAGACCTGTACGTGACGACGATCATGACATCTATGACTCTCCTGATGCGCATACAGGGTGTCGCTACCGGATGAACGACGCACCAGTGGTGCCCGTGTCGGAGCTGGTTTTTCTTTGGGGATCGCGTTCAGGTATTTCAATTGCGTCAGCCATTGTTA
>NW_017809647.1:0-205 GCF_001891065.2 Hippocampus comes
CGTCCTGCAGTGCTGCCTGGTTGAGCGGCAGGTTGTCGTCATCGAAGATCACCGTGGTGTAGTCGAAACGCACAATCTGCGTGCCCGCGGGCACGTCACCTGCGTCGATCAGCGCCTGCAGAGGTGCCTGCAGAGCCGCGATGAAGGCGTCATGATCGTTGATCTCGTTCGGGTTGTCTTCGTCCAGCAGGGCGCCGTCGAAAGC
>NW_017809648.1:0-205 GCF_001891065.2 Hippocampus comes
CGTGGCCCTGCGCGACCGGATGGATGGCGCGGGCGAGGCGCGCACGGTCGAGCTCGCGCTCGAGGAGTCCCACTATCTCGCGTCCCTCGTACAGAACCTGAGCGCGGCGGCGCGCCTCGACGCCGGCCTCCGCGAGGCCGAGCGACGACCGGTCGCGCTCGGGCCCCTCATCGAGCGGGTGGTGGCACGCCATGCCCCCATCGCC
>NW_017809649.1:0-205 GCF_001891065.2 Hippocampus comes
CGGATTATTCGACAAGAGATCACTGGACGTGGCTACGTTCCTATCGTCTGGGGCGACATCAACGACTACGATCCTGACGTGCCTGATCGTGACGATACGCGCGAGACCGCGACCAACGTGGTTCGCACCCTGAAGGATTTCGATCGCGAGCAAGAGGGCGACGAGTTGGTGAACGTCGCCACACTGATTCCTCGTCAGGCCGATC
>NW_017809650.1:0-205 GCF_001891065.2 Hippocampus comes
CGGTCACGCCCGCGGAGTTCTCCGCGGTATTGGTTAAGGGGCGGGGCAACTACGTTTCGCTCCGCCGGATGAACCGGGCCTGGGAACGCCAGGCGACGCTGTTCAATGACAGCAAGGAGCACACCGCGATCGAGCAGGTCGCCCAGTGGGCCCGCGAGACCGACGACGGCTCGCTGGCGACGCTGCCGCAGCTCGCGGCGCCCTC
>NW_017809651.1:0-205 GCF_001891065.2 Hippocampus comes
CGGATGAATCACTGACGTTGTAGGTCACCATATTCCTGCCGTCGAAATACAGGCGAATCAGCCCACCCTCTGCATCATGGGTCATCGTCAGCTGGTGCCAGCGTCCGTCGTTCATTCGCATGTGTTCGCCGTTGGTACGAGCGTAGCTGATCCGGCGACGGCCCGACCCCATATTCCAGCCCCAGGTGCCATTGGAAATGGAGAA
>NW_017809652.1:0-205 GCF_001891065.2 Hippocampus comes
CGGGTGCCGATCAGGTCTGCGCGGTGAGTGGCCATGGCCCCGACTATGCCTCGCTCGCCCCTGCCCCTGTCAAAAGGGGGGGCGACCCGTCACGCGATACAGGGTGCTCAGAACCGATCGACTTCTGTCGTTCATCGGTGACATGCCGGACGAAGGCGGCGTCATAGGGGCCGTTCAACGCAGTTTCGGTGAACTGGCCAGGGCC
>NW_017809653.1:0-205 GCF_001891065.2 Hippocampus comes
TAAAATGTATGTTCTCACAAAGGGCTTGCTCAATCTTTCTCGATGAATAGATGTTCCGCAAATAACCATAAACAATCACCTTAAGCAGCATTCGCGGATGATAACTTGATGTCCCACCACCTTTATAAGTCTTTTTCAACTCAGTAATATCAATCCGCTCAATAATCTCATTAACAGTTCTGACCGGATGATTCTCAGGAATCAA
>NW_017809654.1:0-205 GCF_001891065.2 Hippocampus comes
GACGAGCTAACTCAAGCTAGCAGTGACGTTTGAATAATTACAAACCTTGAAGCAACTCACTCTTAAAACTGCCAGGTAAAAAGTAAGCTCACTTGCCCACTGGGTTATTTATAGCCAGCGCGTCGGGCTGTAGTTTTGACTCGAGAGTTTAGGAAAACAGCATTTTTAGACACGGGCAGCAACACGTGTTAAAAAAAAAAAAAAA
>NW_017809655.1:0-205 GCF_001891065.2 Hippocampus comes
TATTACTGTTAATTACTGTATTGAATTCCAATCGTTTACGTCTAAGCCTGTGTAATAACTTTAATAAAATAAAAAGGTAATGTTATGGAAACTTCAAGGTTAACAACGAGAATCTTGACGGAAACGGAAAAATTAATTTCACAAAGTTGTACAGATAATCAGCATTGTGAAAAATCGATTGATTTACACAAACTACTACTCAAAA
>NW_017809656.1:0-205 GCF_001891065.2 Hippocampus comes
TATTAAAAGGAATGAAGCCCATTGAACAAGACACAACACTGATTGGAAACATAACTCAGAGCAAAATCTCCAGGGCTGAAGTTTGAGTACTTAACAGCGACACAGACAGCTATTTGCAACACAAGGAGACGTTTGATCTTAATTAGCAGGACTTGCGCTAAAAATCACATTTGGCACCCTGACAGTGATCAATAAGCCATTTGAA
>NW_017809657.1:0-205 GCF_001891065.2 Hippocampus comes
TAGAGCGCAAACTGGGAACCCCGGATCGTTTTCCAGAGGTGAACGCTGTAACCGAAGCGGTCATCATTTTCCTTGAGATAGGTGTAGTCCGAAAAACCAAGGCCACGGGACTGGAGATCGGTTTCGCCCGCTCCTGTTTTGGCCGGGATCAGTCCGGCACCGGACAGGTTCAGGATAAACTGGTCGGCATAGGGCAACTGCTGCC
>NW_017809658.1:0-205 GCF_001891065.2 Hippocampus comes
TCATATTCTTTTTTTCGAATGGGGTGTGGGCCAAACCCATAAAGCGGCGCTCCGGTTTCTTTCGCAAGCTTCATCGCCTGCCCGCAATGATCTGAATGGGTGTGCGTGATGAGAATATGGGTGATTTTTTCGCCGGCGAGTTCTGAGAGCAGGGCGTCAAGATGTGCATTCCGGTCAGGGCCTGGATCGATAATGGCGACCTCAC
>NW_017809659.1:0-205 GCF_001891065.2 Hippocampus comes
TCAGAGTGTGTTGAGATTTTTTGATTACCAGTGACTACTTTTTAAATGTTCTATTTCTGTGGAACTTTTGAAAATGTACCTTTAAAAAAAAAAAAAAAACAAAACAAGGTATATTGACAGAAAAAAAATAGTTTTTATTTTAAAATAGAATTAAAAAAATATATATACACATCTAAAAATATGGCGTAAGTGCATTTTTACAGCC
>NW_017809660.1:0-205 GCF_001891065.2 Hippocampus comes
TCCCCATGCTCATGGCCGTGGGCATCGGCATCGCGCTCAACAACGCGATCGCCTGCCTCGAAGCGCTCTTCGGCCACGAGTCGGAGTTCGTCCGCACGCCCAAGTACAACATCGTCAACCAGAAGCAGAAGGCCACGCCCGGCATCCACAAGAAGCCCGCCGCCAAAGCCAAGTTCGCCTCGGTCATCCCGATCCCCTCGCTCAA
>NW_017809661.1:0-205 GCF_001891065.2 Hippocampus comes
ATGCCACCACTGTCTGCTTGGCATTGGAGCAGTCTCAGAGCTGGAATTGGGTCAACTTGTTTTGCATATAAAGCTTCAGAAAGAGTCATGCGGCACTTTGTTTGTTTGTTCTCTATCCCACTGAATGGTTTCACTTCCAAAAATCGCTTGCCCGTCTCAATGTCTATCTTACCCTTTCTTACAAGGTCTGAGTAAGGCAAAATCA
>NW_017809664.1:0-205 GCF_001891065.2 Hippocampus comes
TCCTCCCGCATTCCAAAAACATGCATGGCAGGTTGCCGGGACACTCGAAATTGTCCCCGGGTATGAATGTGAGAGCGTATTACGACGTGTTGGCAACTTTAGCGGTTCTCCTCCCGGTAACGCCGGACCCACAAATGCCAAAATGCTTGTCACCGTTCAAAAGTTTGCACTTGTGACATCCAAATGTGTGTTTTTATGTGACAGC
>NW_017809665.1:0-205 GCF_001891065.2 Hippocampus comes
CGGGGGGAAACAATGATGCTGATGATTCAGGATGATGGCCGATCGTGCAGGTAGTCGAGCAACGACATGAAGTCTTTTATTGTATGTACGCCAAACCCCTGAGGGAGAGACATTCCTCTCTCTCCGAACAAAGAAGCATGAATGATGCGTCCCCTACCGGGCCAATCAGCAGTAAATGCCAACTTGTAATGTCCTTTTTTTTTTT
>NW_017809666.1:0-205 GCF_001891065.2 Hippocampus comes
TCGTCTACACCCAGTATCCGGTCCAATGCATCGTCAAAACAACGTAGTCGTGCGCTGTCGGATGAAACATCACGACAGTCCTGCATGGCAGCTTCGAGCGCTCCATCGGCTTCCTCCTGCGAAGAGGCCGCTGAAGGCGCAATCAACGCAAGCGCCAAACAACCCCAAACTACCGCGTTACTTTTCACCTGATGCTCCCACAAAA
>NW_017809667.1:0-205 GCF_001891065.2 Hippocampus comes
TTAATTTTTTCGCATTTGGAATGCTTTGTTTTCTTAAAAATAAACGCAGTAAATTAGGGCTATGTCCTTTTACTGAAGCATATAATGTTACGCCTTGGTGATAATCGCATCCGTTTTTAAACCATGTATTAATGTCCATGGCGTAAAAATGGCAATTGTCAAAATGTTAGAATAGGACAGATTATTTTTGGTTTTATCACCAAAC
>NW_017809668.1:0-205 GCF_001891065.2 Hippocampus comes
TTACTGGTAGTTTTTGGATGATGAACAATTTGATTTTCATTTTCATTTTCAGTTTGTTTAGTATGAGTTATGATACTAAATTATATAACTTCATAAATTGGCAACTGAATATGTTGCTTAACACATCACTATTTTGATAAAAGAAACAAATCTTTACTTTGATTAATAAATACAAAAATTAATTAACTATTCAGTTATAATTACA
>NW_017809669.1:0-205 GCF_001891065.2 Hippocampus comes
AATAACGACAACGACAGTTCAATGCATCTGCGGTAAAACCTGCAAGAATCAGAAGGGTTTAAGAATACATCAAGGCAGAATGAAATGTTTGTCAGCGGCAATGTCGGCACAACGCACAGAAGTCACTTCTGGTCAGACGCAGGAGGAGCCAGGCCCGGAGGCAACCCACAGTGCCCAGAGCCTCCTAGTGTCGCCTGTACCCGCT
>NW_017809670.1:0-205 GCF_001891065.2 Hippocampus comes
TTCTGCTGTCATGGATGGTCACGGCGATCATCAATCCCGGTGAGCAATGTCCCATTGCGATCCTCGACGGTTCGGCAGGTTCAGCGAAGTCGTCCACACTTTCAACGCTCATCGAAATCCTTGATCCGAAAGTGGGCGCACAGGCGGGAGAACCCAGCAGCGAGGACGATTTGGTCGTGTCGGCGTATCAATCGGCGGTCATGTC
>NW_017809672.1:0-205 GCF_001891065.2 Hippocampus comes
TTTCACCAATTCTGATAGGCCAAGGTCTGCTGCATCTCTAACAATAGGATATTGGTCATTATGAGCAATATCCTTAATTATATTTATGGCTTTTTTACATTTTAATGATACTAAGGATTCGATAGATTTCATTCTAATTAAAGGGTCTTTAGACTCTAAGAATGGAATCAAAAAGTTAATCGCATCTTTACCACCCAATTTACCA
>NW_017809673.1:0-205 GCF_001891065.2 Hippocampus comes
TTTCACTACATTCAAAAGTAGGACAAGCTGTTTTTTTGATGGTCAAGAAAAGGTTAGCACCAGAATGAGTGAAGCAACCAGTCGCAGTTGTCTGCAATCTGTTTTGGCCAATCGCAGCATTCAATTCTCCATCGAAGTGGATACCATAAACGCGTTGGTTAGCTGTGCCAGATCCTTCAAAATCATATATCGTATCTTGAACCAC
>NW_017809674.1:0-205 GCF_001891065.2 Hippocampus comes
TTTTCACCATAATCATTTTAACCGTACCATTCTTACAGCCCAGTGGGTTACTATCAAATTTCTTCAAATTCTTAGGCCGCCCACATTCATCTAGAATTAAACTGATTTTACAAAATTTACCAGTATCCCCGGCTCACGTTTTCAAAATATGGACCCCATTTCTGTCTCTCAATAAATACAAATGAAACATCAACATTTTGGGGCA
>NW_017809675.1:0-205 GCF_001891065.2 Hippocampus comes
ACACAGGAAGCCTGGAGCTGGAATCGAACCCGGTAACTTTTCACTGTGAGGTCGACGCGCTAAGTACTCGACCACCGGGCGTTGTGATTTCATTCTTTCCCAAATAAGTATAATTCATTATTTTCGTTCACCCATCTCATTATTTATCAACTCAATTAATGCCAATACGTAAAAATACGTTTGCAAAAACCCTATCATTTAGAGC
>NW_017809676.1:0-205 GCF_001891065.2 Hippocampus comes
TTTTTTTTCAATTTGCCGACTTCTGCAAGCTCCTTTGGCTCCTCGGTTGGGATGCTTTCAAAGTAATGCCTGGCGGATTGCACACTGCCGGCAATGATTTCCTCTTTTGTCAAGGGCCGGCTATTGGAGTCATCTTTTAATACGTCCATCGGCTGAGTCTCAAACATCCGGCAGTTCCTACGAACATCTGCTCTGCAACTTGTTC
>NW_017809677.1:0-204 GCF_001891065.2 Hippocampus comes
GTGTGTGTGTGTGTGTGTGTGTGTGTGTCTAAGACGCAAGCCCGGGGCCATACTCATCAGCAGCGACTGCAAATTTGCATAATGAGATTCCCTCTACCGTGGCTGCGCAGAGGACAAAATAAAACGAGGCCTATAAATTCTCATGCACGCACGCGTCGAAATTCCCGCCGCGACTCCCGCGTCGCCGGAGTAAAAGGGGCAATC
>NW_017809678.1:0-205 GCF_001891065.2 Hippocampus comes
CCATCCTACCCTGTGTCCTCGGGTTACTGTCATGCCCTATGTCAGCATACCAACTGTTAGCATGTTAGCAATTGTTAGAAATAGCATGGGAAAATTTAAAGCCTTTACCATTCCAACTTTCTGTACTTGGGTTGCTTTTGCGCTATGTGTTAGCAGTCCAACTCTTTGTATGATGAAAGTGCACAAGAGTGCCACGATTTGACTC
>NW_017809679.1:0-205 GCF_001891065.2 Hippocampus comes
AAAAAAAAAGTAACAGTGCCTGGTTCACTTTTACTGTCTTGTCCTATTTTACTTGCTACGTATGAACGCATGCAGCAGTTGAACAAACATCAAACACACGTGCAGTTGTTGGGCACAGCGAAGAGGGTCGTCCAAGTTTTAGAACCAAAATAAATGAATAAAACTTGGCCACTATTGTTATGATCATCACTGACTGATTTTGCTT
>NW_017809680.1:0-205 GCF_001891065.2 Hippocampus comes
TGCCGGGCTCGCGCAGCATCCAGAGGTTCCAGGGACCGAAGGTGGCCTGGGCGAGGCTCTTCTTCCATGCGATGCGCACGGACTTCAGCGGCCCGAGCTCGCCGCCCTCGAGCATGGCGTGGAGCTGGTTGAAGGGCCGGGAGAAGACGAAGTTGTGGTTCACGGCGATGCGGCGGTCGTGCTCGGCCGCCACGGCGGCAAGCGC
>NW_017809681.1:0-205 GCF_001891065.2 Hippocampus comes
TGCGGCCGAAGGAATCGACGGTCATCCCTTGTGGAAACTCGGTCAGCGAAAAAGTGAGCGGATCGCTATCGGCGTCAAAAGTATTGAGCGTGTATCGATAAAGACCACCAGGTACAGCGGTTTCGATCGGTGTCGAGCGAATCTCCGGTGGCAGATTGACGCGGGCAGCCAGCTCAAAACCCTGGCTGGCGTTGGCGTTGCCATC
>NW_017809682.1:0-205 GCF_001891065.2 Hippocampus comes
TGTCGGAAAGTCGCTTACTGGTGTCTTGACACCCAATTTACACACTCGTGAACCATGTAAAACAGTCAAGACAGAAATATCATCTACAGTAGAGTATGGCAGAACTGGGACAGAGTTGGTGCACCCCTTATTTACTGAAATATGTCAAATATAAAGTAGTGACAGAGTTTGGGAACCAACGGAATTGCGACCGGAACCCACAAAC
>NW_017809683.1:0-205 GCF_001891065.2 Hippocampus comes
TGGTAACAGTGTCACTTATGAGGTTGACTTTCATATGCCCAGTTGTCTTATATATTGAGAAGTATCACTTAAATTAGAAAGCACTACCCATTTCTTATTGGCAAAAAGCCCTACTTTCCAATTGTTCATTCGTTCCTTGCGACGCCAGTACGATTTGAATATCCAAAGAAAAAGACTGTCTTTTGAAAAGGTTCTACCAAGCGTC
>NW_017809685.1:0-205 GCF_001891065.2 Hippocampus comes
GAAATACAGGAATAAAATCAAATAACAAATCTTCGCGAAAAGTCCAGGAGTTGGGCGGAACGGGACTAAGTAATATTCTTTGCTTCCAAAGTCGAAGGGTATTGATAAGGTTTTTATGCAATGCAGGTTCTCCCTTGGCAAAAGGATTAACCAGGCCGTGTGCATCTCCCAATATGACTAAACGATAATGTGGATAACGGCGACC
>NW_017809686.1:0-205 GCF_001891065.2 Hippocampus comes
GACAGTACAACATTTGTGAATGAATAGTCAACTATTTCTAGCAATTTCACCACAGAGAAGAGCTGTTTGGAGAACTTCAGTTTTTCAGAGTGTTGAATTACACTGAACTGTATTTTTGAAGCCCCAATTTACAAAAGAAAGACTACTAAAGGATAAAGCTACAACAGATGCAAGCACTTTTGCTGACAGAGGCCTGGACAAACTC
>NW_017809687.1:0-205 GCF_001891065.2 Hippocampus comes
GATGACCGTGTCGTAGAGCGGAAGAAAGGCGTCCCAAAGAATATTGACGCCTCGCAGGCGCGCAAAAGCCCACAGCACAAGAACATCAAAGACACCGAGATAGGGAATGAATACGAGATCGGGTTTTGGGGCGCGAAGGAACATCACAAGGAGCCGCGGATAGGCAAAAAGCGCCCGCAACGCGAACGTTGTCGCCTGAAGGCAC
>NW_017809688.1:0-205 GCF_001891065.2 Hippocampus comes
GTGTGTATATATGCTAGCACGTGCGCGATCGGGTCGATCGCGCGAGGTCGGTCGCTTCAAAAGTCGATCTTCGGTCCAAAAAAGTCTGGCCACCCCTGTGTTATACGAACACCCAGCACCACTATAGTTCCTCTTCCTTTTGTGTCTGGCAACAGCGCGAGCTACCTTCATGATTGATCCATGGATCAGCAAATTTTGCGTGAGC
>NW_017809689.1:0-205 GCF_001891065.2 Hippocampus comes
GCAAGAATTGAAGGAATAATTGCCGGACTCTATGCCAGCCAGGCGTGGTAGGTAGTTTAATAGTATTCACAATAATACTTTAATTATCGATGGAGAAGCCAACTTCCCAAATGGCCTTGGTTAGAAAGGCGGCATAAAAGTTTACCATATTTATAATTTGGAAAAAAGTGGTGGGCTATATGTCAAGTGTCTATTTAGAGAATAC
>NW_017809690.1:0-205 GCF_001891065.2 Hippocampus comes
GCAGACAAAACTACGACACAGAATAGGCAGAATAAGGTTAGGGTATTGGATAATCTCATACAATTGTTTTTATGATGCAGATAGTATTCTAAAACTCTATTAGTTTTTCGATTTCTTGTTTTCCTCGTTTCACGACTATTGTCGTTTTATCTCCCTTTTTAAATTTACTTAAGCCCTCCATGTAGGAGTAAATATCTTCCACAAC
>NW_017809692.1:0-205 GCF_001891065.2 Hippocampus comes
GCTCGATCGTGTTGAAAAACGTAATTTCGTTATCAATCTGTACCACCTGCGCATCAAGTAACCCGTGCGCTTCGGCAAATTCTTTGGCTTCGATTTCATGGCTAAACGCGGCAAGCGCCTCTTTGTCATCCAAAAGAGCCCGTCCGAATGCAGACCCCATGAACGTGTTTAGATTGAAATTCGGCTCTCGTATCAAGAGAAACAC
>NW_017809693.1:0-205 GCF_001891065.2 Hippocampus comes
GCGCGGGTCGAATTGACCATCAGCCCGGACGTCGCGTTTCAGCTGCTCAACCGCAAGCGGACCGAGCTGACCCACCTCGAAGACCAACACAAAAAGCCCGTGCTCGTCCGCGTCGGCGGGCGGACGATCGACCACATCGTGATCTCGGCCTTTGACGCGCGCAACACCGCGCTGAACACCGACCCCGCGACCAACATCAAGCACC
>NW_017809694.1:0-205 GCF_001891065.2 Hippocampus comes
GTACTAAGTTTCATTGAGAGGCTCCCCTGTTCGATAGTGTTTCTGCGTCGACGCGATAATTGGTGACGACAAAGCCAAGTGGGTTTTTCCAAACGTCTTCGAGATTGCGTTCCACCCGCGGCTCGAAGACGAAGCCGACGGTCGCGACGAAATCGCGTTCCACTGGACGTTCGCCCTCTGTCTCCAGCGTCTTGCGGAAACGGAC
>NW_017809696.1:0-205 GCF_001891065.2 Hippocampus comes
GTTTAATGAAATCTCTCCGTGATACTTCTTCTGCGCCCATACTTTTTAGATGGTCAGTGGCCAATTGACAATCAATCATGGTGTAGTTTTTTAGCGATAGTTCTTCAGACAGTTTGATGAGGGCAAATTTAGAAGCATTCGAAACCATACTGAACATGCTCTCCCCACAAAAAACATCTCCCAAACCAATTCCGTAGAGTCCTCC
>NW_017809697.1:0-205 GCF_001891065.2 Hippocampus comes
GTGTGTGTGTCACCTGCAAAATGTTCCGGCGTCTTCCAGCAGGTAACACTGTCCTCCATTGTAGCAGTAGTTGGGGTCAAAGTCGCATGGGGAGCGACAAGTGGCGTTGACCATCTGGTAGCCCGGGCGACAGCCGCCCATCCCATCGGAGCCGTCCACCGGGGTGGCGCGCCGCGGGCCGTTCGGCAGGTAAGGGATGGGGCCT
>NW_017809698.1:0-205 GCF_001891065.2 Hippocampus comes
GGAAAAGTATGATCTTTCAACGCTAAAGGTACTCGGTTCTGTTGGAGAGCCGATCAATCAAGAAGCTTGGGACTGGTATAGCGCCAACATTGGTAAAGGCAAATGTCCGATCGTAGATACTTGGTGGCAAACGGAAACAGGAGGCATTCTCCTTTCCTCCTTGGCCGGGGTTACGGATCAAAAACCAACTTTTGCTACGTTGCCC
>NW_017809699.1:0-205 GCF_001891065.2 Hippocampus comes
TGTGTGTGTGTGTGTGTGTGTGTGTGTACTTTAAAAAACGGGGATGAAAAAGGCTGCTGACGGCGGCGCAACTCAGCAGTCAAGACAGTAAATAATCAGCTGAGAAGCAGCACGCTAATGACTCAAACGCGCACGCGCACTCGAGTCATTTCTACTCTTTCAAGACATTCTTCAACTTGCTGAGCCCCCCACACACACACACACA
>NW_017809700.1:0-206 GCF_001891065.2 Hippocampus comes
AAAAAAAAAAAGAGTCATCAAGGCCACGGATCGTCCTCTAAAACGTCCTCTTTTAACATCTTTGTGTTAAAAATATATTAGTTCACCAATTACATGAAAGGAACATGGAGGCGCGGGGACTTTCCCGTTGTGGTTTTTTTTGCCAGTTTTACTTAGCAAGTATGGTAAAATTATCATGAGTAGAACCACAAAAAAAAAAAAAAAAA
>NW_017809701.1:0-206 GCF_001891065.2 Hippocampus comes
AAAAAAAAAGAATAGCTTTGAAGCTTTCCACTTGGGCCCGGCTTCACTTCTGTTGGCAGCTTATTTCATACGTGTGCAGTATCGCAGCTACATGCTGTTTCACCGTGTTCGCTTTGATCTGCGGGTACCGCTAAGTGACCCGAGAGCGCAGACATCAAGAGCCTAACTCCGAAAGTGTAACTCGGCCGAAACTGAACACGTTCAGA
>NW_017809702.1:0-206 GCF_001891065.2 Hippocampus comes
AAAAACACTCCATGACCTTCCAACATTTGGATTTAATTCAAAAGTGCTTTTAACGAACGATGACGGGATTATAATTGGAACAACTGGTAATGATATCATAGACACCAACCCCACTAATATTGAATTGATTAAATTGGACCAAGATGGAAATTTGGTTTGGAAACAAACTTATGGTGGGTCGAGCTCAGAGTTTTTTCATACCATAG
>NW_017809703.1:0-206 GCF_001891065.2 Hippocampus comes
TGTGATTTGTGGAAGGGAAGGGAAGGGAAAAGAACTCAAGTCTGGAGGAGCTTGTGCGTAAATTCTCATTCCAGTGAACGTCAAACAGACAAAAAAGGTGAAACAGAAACGTCGACGTTCAGATGATGCCCGATAATAATACTTGGATGAAAACAATATTTCTGACGTACAAAATACACGCGAAGGCAAATTCAGCCGTATGAGGC
>NW_017809704.1:0-206 GCF_001891065.2 Hippocampus comes
GGGGGGGGGAGGCAGGGCAGGAGGCATTTTCAAAGTTCACTCGTGGCTGCCAAAGAAAATAGTCAAGGGTTCGAAAAAGCGCCCAGCACATGCCTTTCTCCCACATCAAAGCGGCCGAAAACCACCCTGGGGAAGAAACAGCTGACCGAGCAAAAAGATCAGATTAGGATTCATTTGCGTCCTAAAACAAGGTCGGCGGTGCCGCA
>NW_017809705.1:0-206 GCF_001891065.2 Hippocampus comes
GTCATATCATGGTTTAAAAATCTGGCTTTGGCACAACTCGACCGAGCTCAACGCACCACGCACGAAAACAAGGGGCTCTAATTTTCTGGACAGCGCACGTGCACTCGGGTGTTAAAAACCGGCACATCTTAACTTTTCGTGCCAGTACAATGTTTTGCAATTTGGCAGTCCGCGCTGTGCCATACCCGCCGTTTTCTTTGACCTCC
>NW_017809706.1:0-206 GCF_001891065.2 Hippocampus comes
AAAAGCTTGACTTCCTTGCCAATCAAAGAAGATACTTCCAGCAGCTGCCCCATCGGTAAAAAAATTGGCTGTTGTAGCTTCAGGCAAGCTAATATTTTGAATTTCAACAAAACGGAACTTTGAAGCTTCCCATGTCAAAGAGAATTGATATTCCAATATACTTTCAAAGTTATCGACTGTTACATCAACGCAAAAAGTTTCTCCAG
>NW_017809707.1:0-206 GCF_001891065.2 Hippocampus comes
AAACAACTTTTAAATGAGATTGAAGTTGATTTTCCAGAATGGTATTCAACAGTAAAATTTGTACAACCAACTTTTAGGGTGCGCTTAGGTAAGTTTAAAACAAAAATAGAGGCACAAAAAAAACTTATCGAGGTAAGAAAAAAATATCCTAACGCTTTTCTTTTGCCTTTACCACAAAAAATAAGTGCTTAGTTGGGCAACATAAT
>NW_017809708.1:0-206 GCF_001891065.2 Hippocampus comes
AAACAGGTTGTTAAAAAACAATTAGAAGAAGGTTTAAAAAACATTGACAAAGAACTTATTAAAGATGTAGTTCTTGCTTATGAACCAATATGAGCTATCGGAACTGGAAAAACAGCAACTCCTGAACAAGCTCAAGAAATAATAAAATATTCAAGAAGCATAGTTGAGTCAATGTATGGAAAAGAAGCTTCTGAAGAAATTAGAAT
>NW_017809709.1:0-206 GCF_001891065.2 Hippocampus comes
AAATAAGGGAAGATCCCTTTAATTCTAAGAGCAGAAATGTTTATTCCAACATGGATTCCAGCCTGCTTTCTACTATTGTGAAATTTCTCTTGATTGCAGCAGTTCTCGTCATTTTAGTAGTTTTAATTAGAAGTTATTTGGGCTTAAAAGGAGGAGCTAAAGGCAATAAGAGGGTAGAAGAAAAATCCACCCTAGAAATTGATATA
>NW_017809710.1:0-206 GCF_001891065.2 Hippocampus comes
AAATAGATTATTCATTTACAGTATATATAAAGCATGATAATTTTTCATTGAAGATTTTTTTTGTTTCTTTCAACAGATATTTTTTTTCTTTCCTTAACTCTGTTCGCTTTGTGTGTTTGGGCTGACATGATTGCTCTGTAAATTGCATGCAGATACTAAGTTGTGGCAAGTACTACGGGTGCTTACCCCTGATCAAGGAAGGTATA
>NW_017809712.1:0-206 GCF_001891065.2 Hippocampus comes
AAATCCGCTTAATAGCCTTAAGTTAGATTATTATTTTAGTAAGTTATATAGTCTTTGTAATGATATATAAACATGATTTTACGATAACAGGAACTAACGTATACATGTGAGTAGCTTACTAGTGAATCTATAATCTAAAGAGTTCCTCAAGTAAGTTAAGGCTGGATTCTACTGACATTAGTAAGCATAAAACGTTTAAAATAAAT
>NW_017809713.1:0-200 GCF_001891065.2 Hippocampus comes
CACACACACACACACACACACACACACAAAGGGAACGTTGTCCATGCACACCTTTACCTTTTGGATACAAATACTTTGACTTTCAATGGGCAACAATGCACACTAAGCACCTACAATCGGGATGACAACCCCCCCCCAACCCCCCACCGCCCCCGTTGGAGTAGCGCTACATTAACTCGCTCGTCCGAAGTGAGTTGGAA
>NW_017809714.1:0-206 GCF_001891065.2 Hippocampus comes
AAAGAGAGGAACTACGGGAAAAGTTAAGCCAAATTTATACAATAGATACCCATCAAGTGACTCCTCACTTGATAAATGAGATTCGTGATTCTTTAAAGCATATTATTTCTAAGACCTTGAAGCAGCGGGAGTTGGAAATCAGTTATTCCTTTTCAATAATGGATATCTTTCCTGGTCGACAAATCTTGCAATCCGAGGATTTTGCC
>NW_017809715.1:0-206 GCF_001891065.2 Hippocampus comes
AAAGCGAGCCCGCGACCCGGCGGCCGTCCGGGGTGGTTTTTTTTTTTTTTTCTCTGCGTGGCGTCTCCATTTGCGGGTGTCTCATTGTTTTGAGCAGACGGTCTCGGCGCTGGCCTCGAACAGTCAGGGCGCGCCGTATCGGGTGCACTCGCACACTTTGACGATAAGTGTGTCGACGTGCGTCGGCGATCTCCAATCGCCGCTGC
>NW_017809716.1:0-206 GCF_001891065.2 Hippocampus comes
CAGGATAGCAGCCCTCCAGGACCGGAGTTTGACACTTATGCCACAGAGCTCTTGAACACATTTGAGTTATCAATTGTTCCACAAAATATTCGGATAAAAAAACTTTGCAATTAGACAAGGGCCATAGAAAACTAAAATCAGAATCATGCTTGACTATTCAAAAACGGGTAAATTCTTCCAATATTTTGATTGACTAGTCGAACCTA
>NW_017809717.1:0-206 GCF_001891065.2 Hippocampus comes
AAAGTTCATTTTCTAATATTCAGTTAGTTAATATTAAATAATCAAAATTATTTTTCAATCACTCATTATATTTTTCATATATATTTGTTGATGTAATATCAGCTCAAAAAACTGATCCATCAGAGGTTTTATTTTCAATATCTAAATAATCAACAAATAAATCTTTACCTTCTTTTTCTAGTCTAATGTTTTGAATACCTTCTTTA
>NW_017809718.1:0-206 GCF_001891065.2 Hippocampus comes
TTCAATTCCAAAAAAGTTCGTTCATACGGTATCTGGGCAATACCTGGCATTTACTCCAATCGATGCCGACGCGCTCCAGCCACTCTCCAATGAGCCGCCACCTCATCTTCGGAAATCGCGCGGCTGTAGATCGCGACCTCGTCAATCATTCCGGTAAAGGGCCGGCAGTCCTCGCCCCGGGAGAGGTGGACCCTGGGAAGCACTCC
>NW_017809719.1:0-206 GCF_001891065.2 Hippocampus comes
AAAGGAGGATTACCTACTATAGGTTTTAGAGATTTAGAGATACAACAGAGGGAAAACGATTTGGTTGCCGCTTCGTTTGGCAGGGGTTTTTATGTACTGGATGATTATGCGCCCTTGCGTGATGTAAAGAATGCCTCCGAAAGTCATTTGTTTCCCATCAAGGACACTTGGCAATTTTTTCAACGGGGAGATATTGGGTATTCCCA
>NW_017809720.1:0-206 GCF_001891065.2 Hippocampus comes
AACCTTAAACACTTTATAGAGCGACCATCCCTATCGTTGGATGTCGAGAATAAAGAAACCGGCAAGGAGGACAAACGGGGCATTCCAAGCTTTTTCATTTCCCGGGAAATGGCTGATGCTATTCTGAAACCAAGTAAAGTTTCTGTGGCGAAGTTGAAGAAGAAAATGCAAAAGTCGAAGGAAACAAAATCGATGCTGGTTCAAAC
>NW_017809721.1:0-206 GCF_001891065.2 Hippocampus comes
ATCATTAAGAACAATCCCTGACCTATATCACTGCAAGAAAGTCTCCCTGTGCAGGGTAAAATCATTTAAATTGCCCTGCTAAGATGATAAATGTCACCTGAGGAGCAAATCAGCTTTGAACAAGGAGTACATGACATCATTCTGCGATATCCAGAGATTGTCCCTGAATGAACGAGTGACATCACATCGCAGTGTGTTTCAATGTA
>NW_017809723.1:0-206 GCF_001891065.2 Hippocampus comes
AACTGGTTCAATTCTTTCAACAGTAGATAGTAGTGCTTGATCTTATTAATAAGAAAAACTCTTAAATTTTTCTCGAAAAACAACTGTAACGCTTGTCTCGAATTGATCATACTTTCATTTTCATTTATCTCCATACCCAATTCAGTAAGTTTAGTCATTTCCAATAACACTGATTGTCGGAATTGCGTGAAGTCACTTTCAGTATT
>NW_017809724.1:0-206 GCF_001891065.2 Hippocampus comes
AACGGCTGCCGGGAGAGAGTTCTATGAGAATCCAGCTGGAGCGGCGGCGATTCCCAATTGGGCCAGAGTGCTCGCTGCGTTTCCCGATCTGCCGCGAAAGATGCGGCAGCTGGTGGAGCTGGATATGCAAGAAACGAATTCAGTTGCCAGGTAATTCTGGCAACCGAAGGCAGCCCGCAATTTGCAGGCTGTCTTCGGAAAGGAAA
>NW_017809725.1:0-206 GCF_001891065.2 Hippocampus comes
AATATGCTAACCCAATGGTAAATATGCTGATCATATGGTAAATATGCTGACTCAATGGTAAAGAGGCTGACCCAATGGGAAGAGGCTGACCCAATGGTAAAGAGGCTGATCCAATGGGAAAGAGGCTGACCAATTGTAAAGAAGCTGACCCGATGGTAAAGAGGCTGACCCAATGGTAAATATGCTGACCCAATGGTAAATATGCT
>NW_017809726.1:0-206 GCF_001891065.2 Hippocampus comes
AATACCTGTCATGACATTTTAGGCTAGTTATTAGGACAGCTGCACCTTGTTCAGTTTAGTTTTGTGTTGTAAAAAGTATTGTTTTTAGCCTCTCACACTGCCAAAATAACTGTAGCGGATAATCACACCCTAACAGTAGCAGTGTATGGGAAAAGCAAAGGTCACGAAAATATGAAGCTCAGTTGACGTCAAGATGAATTTAGCAT
>NW_017809728.1:0-206 GCF_001891065.2 Hippocampus comes
AATTTGATTGACCCTCATTTTTCCAGAGCACATGAGGTTTAAAAAAATAACAACAACAATAATTACAACAATAACAAAACAATAATCACAAGTTTGATTGGCTGGCAACCAATTCAGGTTGGACCCCGCCTGCTGCCCGGAGACGGCTGGGACAGGCTCCAGCATGCCCACGACCCTTGTGAGGATTAGCGAATTAGAAAATGGAT
>NW_017809729.1:0-206 GCF_001891065.2 Hippocampus comes
AATTGAGTAATTCAGAAACAACAAAAATGAAAAAAGGAGATTATTTTTACCATCCACAATACGAAGCAGGAGAAGTCATTGATATCCATTTTGACAATAATGGAATTCCTACTTTAGCAAACATAAAATTCGCAGCTGGACAAAAAAAGCTTCTACTAAAGTATGCTTCTTTAAGAGCACCAACTCCAGCAGAAGTAGACCAATAC
>NW_017809730.1:0-206 GCF_001891065.2 Hippocampus comes
AATTGGTATAAAAGTATAACGAAAGATCACCAAACCTTAAATAATATTTTGTTAGCGAATTACAAACATACTTTACAAGTAGACGTTTCATTATATCAAAATGCAGGTGCAAATATGGTGCAACAGCTAGCATATGGGTTAGGACAAGCAAACGAGTACTTAAATTATTTTAAAACTATAAAAACCATTAATTTTAAAGTCTCGGT
>NW_017809732.1:0-206 GCF_001891065.2 Hippocampus comes
AAGCAACCTCAAGACTTCAGGGAGATTATCAGCGATTGAAAAACATTGGCCTCGGCATTTTAGGCGCATTCCTAACCCTTCGTTATTTTCTCTGGAAAAGAAATAATCAATTGTTGCTGGAAGAAAAAAAGGAATTTAAAAACCTGATAAACAAACAATTCAATAATTACCTTCCCAAAACAAAGGGTTTTGTTCCCATTCTCCCT
>NW_017809733.1:0-206 GCF_001891065.2 Hippocampus comes
ACAAGAATTCTAAAGATGGCTGATGTTGGAGTGGTACACTCGCCTGATTTGTGTACGGGCAGCGTGGGATTGGTTCCCACTCAGGGACAGTGTAGACGTGGGTATAAATGGTTGTTCATCTCGATATGTGCTTTGCAACTGTGACTGGCAACCAGGTGTCGTCTGCCTCCTGCCCGAAGTCAGCTGGGATAGACCCCAGCACCCTC
>NW_017809734.1:0-206 GCF_001891065.2 Hippocampus comes
AAGCTTAAGGGAATTATCCTGCGTTGCAACATGCTTTGTCGCCAAATCGCTGGAATCATGCATTTTAATCCGTTTTCATTGCGAAAACTCGTTATTATCTGCTAATTATCTCATCTAAATTAGCGAATTGTGTTGAATGCGCAACAGGTGCGTTAAATGTTGTTCGCAACTGCAAAAAACATATTGCGCATCGCAGCATGGCGAAT
>NW_017809736.1:0-206 GCF_001891065.2 Hippocampus comes
AAGCGTTATGCTAAATAGCTGGGGTCCTAGTTCAACATCCAACAAAATCCCAACCGCACAGATTAAACCAAAGCTAATTCCAAGCGCATAGTTTTTAGAGCGATGTGAAAAAGCAACCGTAAGCAAAAGCGTAACCAGAAGAATCAGTCCCAGCTTAAGATACGCTAGAGAATTAATCCCCAAAATAGGCTCAAACCAAACAAGCA
>NW_017809737.1:0-206 GCF_001891065.2 Hippocampus comes
AAGTCGTGCGCGCGGGGCTGCTTGCCGTCAAGTGCAAAGACGGACCTTTGAGGCTATTTGGGCCTTTCCCTGGAGGCCCTGAGCACGTGGGCTCCAGCGCACAAAGCGGACGGCAGCCTTTTACAACAAAAGCCAACCCTTTCTGGGTCGCCAACCTGTTTCAGGTTTTCCTTTCCTTTCATAACATAAAGTCAAACTTTGAGCCA
>NW_017809738.1:0-206 GCF_001891065.2 Hippocampus comes
AAGTGTTCTAGAGGAATAAGGCACCATCCTCAGCAGTTTCCGTCACGTGCAAGTTGCCCCTTGCAAAGTAGGACTGAAGTCTGCCTACAGGCTGCAAATCACTGATGGGATTCCCGCACCCCTGTGAAGGACCTACCGGAGCAGGAACTCCTGTAGGAATGAGGGGCTGAGCATCAGTCCTGTCCACCTAAAGGAGTAGGTCCAAG
>NW_017809739.1:0-206 GCF_001891065.2 Hippocampus comes
AAGGACGTGGTGAGCGTGCCGGGGCGGATGGGTCTGTTTTCTTCCGAGGAAGACGTGCTGTCGCTGGTCGCCGCGCGGTTCCAGGCCGGCGGCTACCTGGCGATGTTCCTCGACGAGGCGATCGGCAGCCAGCGTGAAGACGCGGACCTCAACGGCGACCGGGTGCTGACCGCCCTGGAGCTGTGCCACTACGTCTCCAGCCGTTA
>NW_017809740.1:0-206 GCF_001891065.2 Hippocampus comes
AAGGGGGCATGGCGGCTTGGCGCACTTGTTGCGGTTTTGAGCGTACTCGGCGCTGTTGGCGTCGGGAGCTTTCTGCGCGCTGGAGCGGGCGGGTTCCGCGGCGACAAGGAGGACAAGGAGGAGGCAAAGAGGGAGGCCAAGGGGGAGAAATCCGATGGAGCGAGCCAGGCTATTTCAGGACGCAATGCGGCACCGTCTGAGCCGGA
>NW_017809741.1:0-206 GCF_001891065.2 Hippocampus comes
AAGGAGAACCTAGTGAATAGCGATGATGATTGTCGTTGCTCCCAATCGCTAAAAAACGTCGCTTTGATCAAAGCGACGTTTTTTGTTTGCACCTTTTTGGCTCGGAGTCGCATCTAATAAAAGCAGGGAGATTGCTCGATTCACTTCTTTGAGCAGGGATAAAACCTGAATGGTCTTTTTTACGTTTCAATGAAAACAGGTGCCTG
>NW_017809742.1:0-206 GCF_001891065.2 Hippocampus comes
ACAACAACCTGGCCGGCGGCGATGTGACCGCCCAGATCCGAGACATCACCGATGCCGGTGACGGCTCGGTCATCGTCTGCGGCGACTGGTGGCTCACGCATCCCGACCCCGGCCTCACGTGGATTCCCTACGACGCCGACACGTGGCTGCTCGAGCCGGTCATCGAGGACGAACCGGATGGGGACGTCGCGGCGGATCCTGAGGAC
>NW_017809743.1:0-206 GCF_001891065.2 Hippocampus comes
ACAACGCTTTTGCGGTATCACAGGCGCCTTTGAGTGCATCAGGATGCTTCAGCAACTGGTCCAGTGCATGGGTTGCCGCCCGGGCGACCGTGGCGACACCGGCAATCGTCAAGCCAAAGATGAACCGGTTGATCCAGTTTTGATCAAGCCAATGCTGCGCGTTCGCTGCACGAAGCTGCGTGCTCTTCACGACCAGACGCTCCATA
>NW_017809744.1:0-206 GCF_001891065.2 Hippocampus comes
TACTTAACTTAATAATCAAGGAAACTGACCAATTACTCGACTAACTAACCAAAGAACAAACTAAGTTGCTTGCTAACTAACGATAAAGCAAGCTATGTAACCAACAAAGTGACAAACCAAGTAAATAACCAACTAATCAACCAACCAACTAACGATCAAACTAGGAAACGCAAAATCAAACCAACTGTTATACTAAAGAAACTAAG
>NW_017809745.1:0-206 GCF_001891065.2 Hippocampus comes
ACAAGCAACAATGAAGGATCAACGAATCTAATTTGGCCGCTGCACTCCATCCTTATACTTATCCAAAATAGTAGGATCTAATTCCTGGGCTCTCTGGAAATGTTTTTGTGCATTGGCTTCATCTCCAGTATGGTTATAAGCATTGCCCAAATCAAACCAGATTTTTGCATTATTTGGTGCAATGTTTTTGGCTTGAGTAAAATACT
>NW_017809746.1:0-206 GCF_001891065.2 Hippocampus comes
ACACAAGAAACGTTCCCATAAAAGAACAAACCAGAGCAACCGCAATTCCTGCAACTAGTGCCTTTTGCACAAATCCATAAGAGAGTGCTTCAAGAATCATTATCGTATATTTCCAAAATTATCAATGCATGCCATGATCGTGCATATGCATCTGCATTGATGATTCAGTATATGTCTTGAGAAGTTCCTTGTCAGAGAAAAACTTC
>NW_017809747.1:0-206 GCF_001891065.2 Hippocampus comes
TACACATTCTCGGAACTTGTTTCAGTTGTGCCCAGACGCTCACACACTAAATCCATTTTTGTTTGTGCTTTGTTGATAATACAATAACGCCAACTAAACTTTGAGATACAGAATTGGTCATATCATAATCATGTAAGGTTGTTATTGTTTACCTGAGACTGACGGAGTTGCACCAGCTGAAGAACATCCCTTTTCAGGCGATAGTC
>NW_017809748.1:0-206 GCF_001891065.2 Hippocampus comes
ACACAGAACACATTGAATTGATGTACTTTTTGAAACTCCCTCATCAATGCTTTAGGACCAACACAGTACCCTATTTTCCAACCTGTGACATGAAAGGTCTTACCGAAGGAGGAGCAGATTATTGCACGTTCGGCCAGTCTAGGAAAACGGGCTGCACTTTGATGTATTTCTTCGTCAAATACAATGTGCTCGTATACCTCATCACT
>NW_017809749.1:0-206 GCF_001891065.2 Hippocampus comes
ACACCATATATAACTTAAAAAGATGTCAATATGGATTGAACATGCATGACAAAGTCTGTAAACATTTAGCATTATAATTACAGTAAAGTATAACTCATTCATACTGTGTTGCTTAATTGCTTGCGGCAGTATTATTAGAATGTAGTAGATGAAATGCTTCATTTAAAGGTGTTTGTGCAGTCATATACCGAGACATAACTCAGAAA
>NW_017809750.1:0-206 GCF_001891065.2 Hippocampus comes
ACACTTGTGATATAGGTTCTGGAATGGATGGTGGATAGTTGGAAAACAACATTTGGTTAGGCGTACCTCAGGGCTCCATCTTTGGTCCTCTTTCATTTAATAGGGACATACTCTAATTGTGTTGAGTGAAATGCATGGAGTTGATCTCACCATGTTAATTTTTACACACCCGAGTCAAATGGGAACAGCGATGAAGCAACACTATG
>NW_017809751.1:0-206 GCF_001891065.2 Hippocampus comes
ACACTGAAGGTTCTCGTTTTTCTTCCATATTCGCCCACCGGTTAGTTTGGTCCCTCTTTAACGGGGAGTGCCAGCTCTATACTGCTTTCGGTATGCATACTGCAAGCACAAAATTGCCATATTCGAACAAAGCAGTTATGCAGTTTTCGCATACCAGAATCGCTCTATCAGGCTAATATAACAATCGTTAAGCTGCGAGCCTTTCT
>NW_017809752.1:0-206 GCF_001891065.2 Hippocampus comes
ACATTACTTCCGTTTTATTCATTTCAGAATCTGAAGATGTTTTATTTTGAAAGGTTACCGGATTCGCTGTTATAACCATCTATAGCTTGTCACTCGTGACGCAGTCAAGGCGCGCTTCTCCGTCACTTGATAGGTTACCGCTAAAGAAACCCAAGAGCTAGCAAAATGCGGAAAAAACAAACGTCTTTGGAAAGTTTCTTTGGGAA
>NW_017809753.1:0-206 GCF_001891065.2 Hippocampus comes
ACAGCTGAAAGAATGCATCTTAGATTTTCTTGAAATGTAGAGAATACACAAAGCTTAAACAAATAACTATAAATTTGATGTTATTTTGTACCTACACATCCATGGCCCGGTGGCCCGGTCATTCCATTTTGCCAAAATGACCGGGCCATTTTTTGGCCGGGCCATGCAAACTGGATGGGCCGGACCACGCGAAACCAGGTTTTCAG
>NW_017809754.1:0-206 GCF_001891065.2 Hippocampus comes
TGACGTCAGGGAGCTGGAACCCAGTCAGGAGGTCTACCGTGACCAAAAGATGGTCGGCATTTCGAGTCATCCGAAAAACCCTCATTTAGTAGTTACTCACCTGTCCAACTAACTTTTGAGTCATGATGATAATTCAATGGTTTCGTCATCTACAGTCTCAGGTCACTAAAAAACTCATCATGAACTGCAAACCTATCATAGATCGC
>NW_017809755.1:0-206 GCF_001891065.2 Hippocampus comes
ACCATCCCAGGTCTGAACCTGTGTTGGGAAGTTAACGTATTGACTTTCAACAATGGTGTTGATTCTGACGGTCCTGATGGCCCAATCATTTCTGAAATCTTGGGTTCAAACCTGTTCGTTAACTTCGATCTGGCTACCTCACCTGGTTTTGAAACCGGTTGGGCACAGCTGGCGTTTAACGGCGCAGGTCCTAACGGTCCAGTGAC
>NW_017809756.1:0-206 GCF_001891065.2 Hippocampus comes
ACCATCTATTACTTGTAGGTTATTTTCTTTTGAAGCAGTTACTGTTTCAAAAGGATAAACGGAACTTTCCCATTTACCTAAAACATTTTTCACAATGGATTTCCACTGCTCGGGTTTTAGAGAATTCATTCCTTCTTCTTTATCTTTTTCCAAAGATAAAAAGATGGAACAACATTCTCGCTCTATTTTTTTTGAATGGCCTGAGC
>NW_017809758.1:0-206 GCF_001891065.2 Hippocampus comes
ACCTACAGGCAATCATCTGGTGTTGCCCCACATCTGAAACTATAGCGGCTTTATGCTCGGTGGCTATATTTATTTCTTCTATTACTTCTCCCATTGTTAACCCATCTTTTGTTGGATATATATCTTTTTTAATCACCTCATCATATTCAATCTGATATTTTTTAGTAAACTCATATAGCCAAGCTTCATGAGAATTAGGATTAATA
>NW_017809759.1:0-206 GCF_001891065.2 Hippocampus comes
ACTAAGTCTAAAAGGCAGGACCCACATTGGAAAACCCAAACATCAGAACTGTGTGGCAAACATACTAACCAATCATCCACTGTGCTGTGCTGCCCATCTAAATATTTCAATTGATTATAATTGGAGGCTTGGTTACTTTTTTCTGAATTAATTATAACCCAGAGTGTAATGAAATACCTTTTTCTGGACCCTTGCAGAAAGATTCA
>NW_017809760.1:0-203 GCF_001891065.2 Hippocampus comes
CACACACACACACACACACACACACACTGAACTATGACCGGCTGAATAAATAATAAGTGAGAACAGCAACAGGAAGAAAAATAGAGAACTCACGTTTACAATTGCGACATCTTTTTAACAGCTGCGCGCATATCTTCAATATCCAGGTAAAATAATGTCCCATCTAGAATATTAGTCTGCAGGCATGTGTGTGTGTGTGTGTG
>NW_017809761.1:0-206 GCF_001891065.2 Hippocampus comes
CGATAATTATCGGGATTCTGCTCAAAGGATTTTAAGAGAGAAAAGCATGAAAATTGATAATTTTTCATGCTTTTCTCTCTCAAACTCCCATTGGAGCCTGCAAAAAATCCGCCTTAAAAGATTTTTTGCAGGCGACTTCACGGATTTCAAAAATGTGTACCCTTTTGAAAGTTGAATTATCATTTCATAAAATGACCAGATTATCA
>NW_017809762.1:0-206 GCF_001891065.2 Hippocampus comes
ACTTCTTTAAGGCACCGCGGGGAAATCAATGCGTTCAAATTTCATGAGCGAAAGAAAAAAAAGGTGACTATTCTTTTGATTTGCGATGTGAGCAAATCCATGGCGCTGTACAGTAAATTTTTGATTGAATTTATGTACCATTTTCAGCAAGTGAACCAGAGTTTGAAAACCTTTGTCTTCAGTACCCAGCTTTCATCCCTGACCCG
>NW_017809763.1:0-206 GCF_001891065.2 Hippocampus comes
ACTGGCCACCATAGGCTTTTGCTATATTCTCTTGGGTAAATACAGTGGCTGTATCTCCGTAGACAATAAGACGCTGATTAAGTAAAATTACCCGATCAAAATAATCGCGAACAGAAGAAAGGTCATGATGTACGACTAAGAGTGTTTTACCGCCTGCTGCCAGGTTTTTCAAAATCTGAATAATTCTTTCCTCCGTTGTCATATCG
>NW_017809765.1:0-206 GCF_001891065.2 Hippocampus comes
ACTTTAACATCACATTTTGTATGGGTGTCTCTATGTATGTTTGTATGCATCTCATTGTTTGCAGGTCCGCGGATTGGTGGAAGAAGAGATACAAAACCTTGATTTTTCCATTGGCAAGAACACTTCAGAGGGAAAAACACATATGATGTGTGTTGAGGGAACAGACGGTATGATTGGAAGATGCATACATGTAGAAGATAATGGAG
>NW_017809766.1:0-206 GCF_001891065.2 Hippocampus comes
ACGAGTCCTCCGGAGTTGGCGAAGTAGAGCGTGTCACCGCTGATCGCTACCGAGTTCTCGATCGACACGTTCTCGCCCACAGCGCGCAGCAGCTCGTCGTCCCACCCCGCTGCATCGAACACGAGCGTGGGGGCGACCTCGACCCGGCCGTCGGACCCGTAGCTGCGGTTGAGTCGGAAGATGTGGATCCGACTGTTCTCGCCCCC
>NW_017809767.1:0-206 GCF_001891065.2 Hippocampus comes
ATAATAACCAAGCGCCAACACAGCAACAGCCTCAAAAATGGCAAAGACAGTTTTTACTTCGAAAGGCCAATAAGCAATTTGCTCGAAGTCGAGATCCTTCATCTCTTTTAGCTTGTTAAAATCAAACTTCATTTTTTGTCAGCTCCTTCTTCTTGCACCGTAAAGTCGGGAGCCACAGTAGGGCTAATATCGAAGGTTAACTTAAA
>NW_017809768.1:0-206 GCF_001891065.2 Hippocampus comes
ATAAGAACTCATGAGGGAATGTTTTAGTATTTTTTTAAAAAAAATACATGACTTTTTAAAACCACAGTATCCGGCCGATGCCGAACTGAATCCCCAAATTTTGGTGAGCAGCGTATTTGTTTAGTCGCCTGTTAAGAGTCAGCCTCCATTTTGGTAAATTCGGTTTATTCTGACTAATTCCCATGGCAATCCCTGAAATTTTGCAA
>NW_017809770.1:0-206 GCF_001891065.2 Hippocampus comes
ATATATATATATATATATAGCTCATAGATTGCTAGGAAGAATCCCCTTAGTGTTGCTTTCGCGACTTTACCCTTGCCTTAACATGAAAGTAGCTTGAAATAGAGATGCTGGGCTCAAGCACAAGGATGAGCTGAACAACATGGAAAAATTTAGAGATAAGTTATTGTACTTTATGTGTTGTCTTTGTGCGCTATCAATCTCAAAAG
>NW_017809771.1:0-206 GCF_001891065.2 Hippocampus comes
ATATGTATCTTCTTTAAGTTTCAGCAATATATACTACATCACAAGAAAATTCATTGGCCATGAAAAGGCAATTGATTCTTTAAGTAAATTAGAACGAATAACAGAAATATTAGGAGTAGATGAAACCATCATTAAGCAGTCATTAAATTCTGAGTTTAAAGATTTTGAAGATGCCATTCAAAACTATTGCGCTAGCCAGATAAAAG
>NW_017809772.1:0-206 GCF_001891065.2 Hippocampus comes
ATATGGTTCAGTTGATACCGCTACTTCTGTTCATTCTTTCCTCCTTGCTTTTATGGGTTATATACAGGGAAAACTAAGCCAATTTAAGCTATGAATTTATACGGCATCAGATCGAATGGCAATCATCATGGCGTAGTCCATACCAAACCTTCCGTAGTTGAAAAAATGCTGGATTTGGTGGATTATGTCCCTACAAAAGACCTTAG
>NW_017809773.1:0-206 GCF_001891065.2 Hippocampus comes
ATATTAAACTTTGAATAATTCATGTTTGAAGATGACATTTTTAATGATTAGCTGGAGCGGTTGAGCATTTGCTCACGTATTTATCCTCCACTCAGGTGTGTCTGCATGCGCCTTGCGATTGACCGGCGACCGGTTCAGAGTGTACTCTCGCCTGCTCAGCTCCAGGTTGACTGCAACCATCATGTTTCCAAACTCTATAGAAAATA
>NW_017809774.1:0-206 GCF_001891065.2 Hippocampus comes
ATCTAATCCCAAATCATTATCAAAACTTATAAAATCTGGAAGTCCATTTTGTTCAATATAATTGACGAATTCATTAAACGATCTTACTACATCAAGATCGTTTGTTTCAGATTTATCATAAATCATATCAACAGTTCTAATATCATCCAAAAATAGCTTTTTCACAGTTTATTTATTTTTGTTCATATACTGAGTCAAAAGGTTAG
>NW_017809775.1:0-206 GCF_001891065.2 Hippocampus comes
TTTTTTTTTTGGTTCATAAATTCTCTCTTCTCCGCGGGACTATTATCTAAGCTCGGTTGGTGGGGGCAGCACCTTCTCTGCCTCTTCTTCTTGCCGTTAAGTACGCCGTATCCCTTCGAGTCGATCATGCAATGTACTTTGAAAGTCCAGACAACAACACGTTTCCAGAGATATTCCCTCTGCTGCGTTGTAACATTGTCGACAAT
>NW_017809776.1:0-206 GCF_001891065.2 Hippocampus comes
ATCTGCGCGCCACGCTCGCAACCGCACCGGACGGCAGTTTGGTGGCTGACCCGTTTGACCGCCAGGATTCTTCCATGCTGAGACGGCTCACCCAGTCAGATTGCCTGGTGATCCGCCCCCCCTTTGCCCCCGCCGCGGAAATTGGCGAGACGGTAAAGCTGATCAAGCTGGATTTTTAAGCAGCGGCCCAGTCCGTTTTCACCTCT
>NW_017809777.1:0-206 GCF_001891065.2 Hippocampus comes
CAACGACTCCATGCGAAGCCTTTCCGATTCCGATTCCTTTCCTTTCGTAAACGTCCGCCGCGCTCGCCGATCTGACCGTATCCAAAGTAAGACGGGCGCCCCACGTGCGGCCCGCATGCTTGCCACCTGTGCCCTCTCCACGAGAATTTATTCTAAATGTGATTTTCAGCAAAGTGACATCATTTGGCGAATCAACCCCCCCCCCC
>NW_017809778.1:0-206 GCF_001891065.2 Hippocampus comes
ATTAATGGAGTACATAAATCAAGACAAAGACCGTACAGAACTTATTAAGCAAATGGCTAACAAAATGAATTTAAAAGAAGCCCAAAGGGAAAATAAAGAGACCCCACAATTAGAAGTAATAAAAAACGCATCAAACCAATAAAATGGAATTTAAACTGCCAATACTACCACCAAATGCAGAGTTAGAAACTACCAAAGTCTTAAAG
>NW_017809779.1:0-206 GCF_001891065.2 Hippocampus comes
ATTAATTTGAAAGTTTTAATTTCATTTGCAGTCCAGAAATGTCCTGGCAGCGCAAGGTTTGCAGTTTAGAAGACAACTGAAAGCCTTAAAATCAGTTTGTTCAAATGAAATTCCCAGCCTGTCTAAATGTGCACAAAGTGATTCAAAGCAACAAAGAAAGGGCGTTCTATCGTATCCGTCTTACATTATGCCAGATTTCCCATCCA
>NW_017809781.1:0-206 GCF_001891065.2 Hippocampus comes
ATTAGCACAGATAATTGCGCTACTTCCAATCAGTCAAAATACCATGTCCATGCTGCCGAGTGACAACTTGCAGGCCTTCGATCCGATTAATGGGATAGTTGCTTTTTGTATTATGATCTTTAGTGTTCCGATTATTCTCGTAATGCAGTGGTTCCAGCAAAATAATGAAATTACTGCCCTGGAAAAAGAGAAAGTAACTGTGGAAT
>NW_017809782.1:0-206 GCF_001891065.2 Hippocampus comes
ATTCAATTGATAATGGACAAAGGTAAAATATTCTTGTATTCAATGTAAGTAAATCTGACTTCATTTTATTAGAAAAAATATCACTAAAATCCTACTTTTGGCTACATACTTGCCAAAAAGTAAGTGATTATTCAATATCGATCACTTAAATTGGGTAAAATTTTCAATTTGTTAAGATATGATAGCTAGAGCAGCTTTACTACTAC
>NW_017809783.1:0-206 GCF_001891065.2 Hippocampus comes
ATTTTCACCTGGTACAGGGTATCGCGGCGATAATCAGATACAAGGATATTCCACAAAAAGCCTGACTAAACTTTTTTTTCCCATGTCTGTCAGTATTATTTCAGATTTTTTTTTTTGTTTGTTTGTTTTATTTGTTTTCTCATCGAAGATTGTGTTGAATTTGACAGTATCGTCATTACAGTTACAGAGCTCACCCCAACTCGTAA
>NW_017809785.1:0-206 GCF_001891065.2 Hippocampus comes
ATTGCACCTTTTAGAGATTCTTATGGGTACAATAATTGGATGTATATGCTAAGTGGTCTTACCGCAGAACGTGTTACGGGTAACACTTGGGAAGAATTGATTGAAGAAGAAATTCTAAGTCCTATGAATATGACTAATACATTCACTACAGATGAAGAATTTTTGAATTCAAAAGAACGTGCCATTGGATATAAAAGAGATGGAAA
>NW_017809787.1:0-206 GCF_001891065.2 Hippocampus comes
TTCGAGGGCCGCCCATTCGATGAAAAGAGAAGCTAGAGCCTGCCGGGCGACGGTCACGAGAAAAATCTGCCAAACCGGCGGCGCAGGATGAATGGGTCCTGACCCTAGACCGCGCGGAGAGCACTACGCGATGCCTGCAGGTGCCTTTTCGCGGTCGGGATAGGCCACGTCGATCATATAGCCGGTAAGACCGGACCAGGCCCGCT
>NW_017809788.1:0-206 GCF_001891065.2 Hippocampus comes
ATTGCTTGGAGTATACGAGTGTTTTGATTTAAGGGGTGGTCAGGGGAAAACTCAATGTCAAGGCACCGCTGTGGTGATATTTATTGTTGCGCTTTATTGTTGTTCTTGCGGTACCAATTATTTTAAACCATTATTAACATTCACATTCACGACGAAGGGCAATCTAGAGTCTTTAATCAACCTGAAATGCAGATTTTCAAGTCAGG
>NW_017809789.1:0-206 GCF_001891065.2 Hippocampus comes
ATGAGCTGAAACTGGCCCCAGGCCTGGCGCGCCGCCGTGGCCGCGGCCGCGTCGTCGGCTCCATCGGCCGCCGCCTTCGCTGCCGCCGCGTATTTGAGAATCAGTCGATGAGAGACGGTAAAGCTGGTCTTTTCGACGATCTGCTTGGCCGCCTGCACCTTCCAGGGATCGATGGCGAAGGCCGAGGCTTCACTCTCGATCCCCTC
>NW_017809790.1:0-206 GCF_001891065.2 Hippocampus comes
ATGAGTTGCGTTTTTGGGTGCCGGCCTGTGCAACCGGTGAAGAAGCCTATAGCCTGGCCATTCTTACACATGAATGGTTAACTGATAACCTTAAACCTCTGAATATCAGGATCTTTGCCACCGACTTACATAAAGATTCTTTAAGTGTTGCTGGCAAAGGTATCTATCCGGCGGCGTCATTAACAGGCATGAGTCAAGAACGCATC
>NW_017809793.1:0-206 GCF_001891065.2 Hippocampus comes
ATGTTCCGATGGAGTGCCGAGGAGTTGGGGCGATTACGAGGGGGAGATACTCGGATCGGACGGGCTGGAGATCTTCAATCGTTCGATCGTGGAGCAAGCTGTTACCGCTCTCGAAGAAGACTACGGTGAAGATCTGAAGAATGCGGCTCACATCTTGATTGCAAGGGTCGCACAGATGATCGATATGGACATGGCTGATTGGGTGC
>NW_017809795.1:0-206 GCF_001891065.2 Hippocampus comes
ATGGGAAAACTACTGGTAAACAACCCGAAAACAAAACGCCGAAAACACGATGGCACCCATCTGACTTCTCAAGGGCTTGCGCAAGCGCACAAACGCAGTTTCAACGTTAAGCTGTTCCGACACGCGGCGCGGATGTTGTCATGGTCGATAATTCATACAATTCTTTAATTCTGCCCGATATTCGACAGATGCTTGCCAACGACGAC
>NW_017809796.1:0-206 GCF_001891065.2 Hippocampus comes
ATGGGACAGAATGGGTGGCAGCAGGGCGACCAGATCGTCGCTGCTCACGAAGTCGCGCCCCTCGAGCGCGGCGCGGGCCTGGAGCGCCGGAACCGCGAGCACGAGACTGCGCGTCGATGCGGCCTGAGCGACCCGCTCGTCCTCTCGCAGTGCCACGGCCACGTCGACCAGACACTCGTGGATCGCGTCGGCGACATGGACGCCCT
>NW_017809797.1:0-206 GCF_001891065.2 Hippocampus comes
ATGGGATTGGATCGCAAAATCAAAATCAATGTGCCCAAAAATGAATCCCCGCAGTTAATGAAATATTTTGAATTGTTTCGCAATGTCCGAATTTTAAAAAACCCTGATCAAGACAATTTTTCAAGAATATAATCTGGGCATTTTTTGGGTTTTCCCGTAGCTCTATCCAAAAAAGCCAAAACAGTATTTGCCACGGCCAACAATTC
>NW_017809798.1:0-206 GCF_001891065.2 Hippocampus comes
TTCTCCAAGCTGCTCTTTTGCTTGCAAACCTGGCCCCTGGAGCTTAACCAGCTGCGAGGAGAACAACAACAACAACAAAAGGCTTAGGAGGGCTGCGCAGAGCATCAGCGAGGCACATTCACATCGACGGCCTCCAGTAGATTGCAGTCAAATTTGAGAGAGTACAATATCATCTTGGAAAATAGCTCACTATGCTGATGTTTGCC
>NW_017809799.1:0-206 GCF_001891065.2 Hippocampus comes
AACAGTCCTGTGTTTGAGCTGGAGCCAGAAAATGGCAAAGGCAGGACAAGGGTTTTACACAGGAATTTGTTATTGCCTTGTGACTTTCTCCCACTGACACCCGATCGAAACAAGACTACAACCGAGACAAGAACAAAAAGACACTCTCGTGAAAACTGTAGAAAGAATCTGCAGGAGATGCATCAGGTGGGAGATGGGGAGGATTC
>NW_017809800.1:0-206 GCF_001891065.2 Hippocampus comes
AGCAAAGAGAGAACTTAAAAGAGAAATAAGGAAATCAAAAAGGGATTATGAGGTCAAAGTAGCACGAGACTCAAAAATCAACCCCAAGGGCTTTTTTCAGTTGTATAAAACAAAAAATAGAGAAAGGATAGGACCATTTAAATCAGACATGGGAGAAGTAATCGAAGCAGATACTGATATGTGTAATATTCTCAATACCTATTTTA
>NW_017809801.1:0-206 GCF_001891065.2 Hippocampus comes
AGCCTTCGCCCACGCTCTCTGGAAGACTTCTCGAAAAAGCCCGGCCGCCATGAGGCACCGGGCTCGTTTCATCCGCCTCGAGATGCGAAGCTCGAAGCGACCGGACGCCACGCTCAGGTGATATCCGTTCAGGGGTAGTCGTCGAGCTCCTGGAAGGGCAGGCCGCAGGGATAAAAGAGGTTGAAGACCGGTTGCTCGATGACCTC
>NW_017809802.1:0-206 GCF_001891065.2 Hippocampus comes
AGCTAACCTGTTCCCATTCTCCTAAACGACCTCCCTCGCCACACTTGCGTGCCCGTACACAACACGCACGTCTTGATCGTTGCTCTCGCGACAGTTTGTTCCACTCCCCGAGCGGCTCCCCCCGACAATCGCCCACTGAATCATGTGGCCAAGCCTCATGAGCTTCAGTAATACCACTTCTTTAGCGCCCAGCTGCAAAAAAAAAA
>NW_017809803.1:0-206 GCF_001891065.2 Hippocampus comes
AGCTAATGATCAAAGTAAAAGATGCCGCAATTACCCAGCGCCAGTTTCGGCCGACATTAAGTTGCCAATTGTTTTTTGGCCATGACCTGATTTTAGCAGGTTGCTTGATGCCTTTCTCAATGTTATTCCAGATAGCTTCAATTGCAGGCTCTTCAATATGATCGAGTTTTGCTTTGTTTTCTTTTATATATTTTTCTAATTGGTTC
>NW_017809806.1:0-206 GCF_001891065.2 Hippocampus comes
AGTAGCCCTTCATCACGATCGGCCCGCGCACGAGCACCTCCCCGTCGTCGGCCAGTTTGAGCTCCACACCCGGGACGATCTTCCCTACCGTGCCGAACTTGAATGCGCGCGGCCATGTGATAGCCGCGGTGCCGGTCAACTCGGTCGCACCGTAACCTTCGTACACCGGCACGCCAAGGCCCCAGAAAAACTCGACGCTCTCCTGG
>NW_017809807.1:0-206 GCF_001891065.2 Hippocampus comes
AGTCGCTTCAGAGCAGCAAGCATGTCGATTTCATCGCATTTATTCATAAACTTTGGACTGGTCCGGTCGTGCTAGCGTCAGTGAATTTTGTGTGGCCTGACAGTCTTGTAGTGGCTAACAGCGAACCTTCATTGTCTATTAGTCAAAGAGTCAAAAATGTAAAATGTTAACGTGTGGGTTGTCACTAAAACTAAATTGCAACAACC
>NW_017809808.1:0-206 GCF_001891065.2 Hippocampus comes
AGTTCCCTAGATAGATCAAGCAGTTTGATGAAACCGGGCGAAATCATCGCCCAGCCTGATGGAGACGAACATGGCTTACATCTCAACCGACACGCTTTCGCGGCCGCTTTTTTCCGGCGCTTCGCTGGTGAAGACGGTGGTGCTGTGGGTCAATGCAGCGCGGGAACGCGGTATGATGAACCGATTGACGTATTCGCAGCTCGAAG
>NW_017809809.1:0-206 GCF_001891065.2 Hippocampus comes
AGTTCCTTTTTTGGTTTTACCTCTCAATTATATTTTTATTTTAAAAAATCTTTCCCAAGTTGGGGGAATCTGTGGGAATTTATTCGTTATAATTTCCAAATTTTGACATAAAAATTACTATGTCATGGAAATAATGTTAAAGAAAATATTATCGCAAATCCAGCATCAGGAGGAGAAACTTTCCTCTCAAATAATGAAAACGGTGG
>NW_017809810.1:0-206 GCF_001891065.2 Hippocampus comes
AGTTCTTGCGGATCTCGTCGGCGATCCCCACGGCCAGAAGCGTGCCATCAATTTCAGGCACATCCCGCAGATGCGGTTTTGCCGAGGCTGCCCCGGCGGATAAGCTAAGGATCAGGGCCATAATCATCGCGCGCATTTCGTCTCTCCACATGTTTGGTGACCATTTTGGTCACAGGTGGGAAAGCACTCATCTGCTATGCAATAAC
>NW_017809811.1:0-206 GCF_001891065.2 Hippocampus comes
AGTTCGGTTTGGTCTTCCCAATTGTTAGCATCAATATCCTCAATCAATTTGTCAATGGTCTTTACCAAAAGAGCATTTCCCTTGTTTTTCCGCTTTAGCTTTTCGAATATTTTTTTATTGGTCAACCTCATTTACTTTGGCAAAGATATAAAAAAGTTCTGATAAATACCGAACTTTGCGAATTTGTTTTTATTACTGCCATCGAA
>NW_017809812.1:0-206 GCF_001891065.2 Hippocampus comes
AGTTTAGCCAAAACGTTGTAGCCAATTTGAGAAGAACTTTGATATGAATAGAATATGTTTCCTGATAATAATATTTCTTACCGTCTCTTGTCAATCTAATTTAACCAACAAGACTCAAGAAAACAATAAGAAAATCGAAATTGGAGAAAGCTTTAATTTGACCTCAAAATTTCTTAAAGAAGAAAGAGAAATCTACATATCGCTTC
>NW_017809813.1:0-206 GCF_001891065.2 Hippocampus comes
TATAAATCCAGAAAATCCGACAAGTATTGGTGCTTGTACTTTTCCAGCTGCGTTCGGGGGTCATTGTTTGACAGGAATCGTTGGTGCATCTTGAGGAATTCTCTTGCGGCAATGCCACAGATATGAAGTTTGAGGTCAATCTCAAACTGAGTATTGGTTTGGTGACACTTGTACCCTTGATTAAGCAATTCATCAATCCTCTGCAG
>NW_017809815.1:0-206 GCF_001891065.2 Hippocampus comes
AGGTGATGGCGGGCAGGTTGATGCGAATGTTCTCGGCGTTGCCGTTGTCACAATCGGCGTCGTCGTGGGGGCCACCTGGGCTGCAGTTCCAGATGTAGAACTCGTCGTCGCGACCGTCGAAGGTGGGTTCTCGGAAGCCGAGGTCCTTGTACCCCGGGTGGTAGCCCAGGGGAGCGCCGAACATGCCCATGCCGTCGATATCATCG
>NW_017809816.1:0-206 GCF_001891065.2 Hippocampus comes
AGGTGCTTTAACTTATATTTATAAATTAGTTAAGGAATTAAATATAGAAAAAAAATTAAAAAGAAAGGAACAAATAGTTAAAAAAATAATTGCTAATACAAACCTTTTGGGATTTAATTTTAAAATTAATTTTAATGAACAAATTCAAAAACAATTTAATTTAGCATTAGAAAAAAATGACTATTCTACTATTGATAAATTAAAAG
>NW_017809817.1:0-206 GCF_001891065.2 Hippocampus comes
AGGGGCAAGCCTACCTGGAAGCTTCTATTGATACATTAGTCCAAACCGATAGTACTTATGTGGCAATGTTACACCTAGGGGGGCAATTCGAGTGGGCTGAGCTAAAAAATGGCAATATTGAAGAGGTGTTTTTGGAACAGATTGGTTTTCGGGAGCGACTTTATCGCAGTAAACCCTTTTCTTATAAAGAGGTAAGGAAGTTACAG
>NW_017809818.1:0-206 GCF_001891065.2 Hippocampus comes
AGGGGGGCTTGAACAAACCTCCCCCACCAGGCATCCAGCGTTGTCCTGCGGTAACCAGCGGCGTTGAGTGGCATCTGTCGACGAGCCGAACCACCCTCTGCCGGGCCCCACCGCTCCAGGACGCTGAATGCCATTAGCAAACCATTTGCAGCGCGACACCCCTCCAGCCCCAGCTGCCGAACGCCACGGCGAAACCGATCTTCACA
>NW_017809819.1:0-206 GCF_001891065.2 Hippocampus comes
CAAAACGAAGACGTACACGTTAGCCGACTTAGCGAGTAGCTTTTTGCGAACAAAGGACAGAACAGCTGCCGGTCAAAATTTGCGGTGATGGATGGATAAATTGTGTTGGAATGGAAAACGAAAAGGCCTGCAATTGACGGGGTCCTCGGTCATGATTTTTGCCCCCGTTTAGACGTGACCTCATTTCCCAAGGTCACATTTTAGAC
>NW_017809820.1:0-206 GCF_001891065.2 Hippocampus comes
CAAACAACACGGCGTTCATCGAAGTGGTTCTGGCCAACGGAACCGTTTCATACAACGGCGTGAGCGGCGCTGCTGTGGTCAGCGAGAACGAACCTGTCGACTTCGAACCCGACCGAGATGTCACCGGTGCAGGTGTGACGGTTGCGGTCATTGACTCCGGCATCGACATGAACAGCCCGCGCTTGCAACCGGCTCTGTGGGTGAAC
>NW_017809821.1:0-206 GCF_001891065.2 Hippocampus comes
CAAGAGGGATTTGATGAAAAAACCTATTTTATCAAAGTCATGCAGCTTGTCAACCAGTTTGTAACTTGTTTTGATTTAGACAATGACGAAACAATCCAGTTTTTAAAGGAAAGAACAAATGCCTATGAAAGAGAATTTGAATTGGATAAACAAACAAAAAATGATATAAATAAAAAATATCGCAAGCTTGAGTCACTTGTTGGAAA
>NW_017809822.1:0-206 GCF_001891065.2 Hippocampus comes
CAAGGCCAGGTGTACTTCAACAAAACCATGAGGAGGCGCGCTAAATGAGACATGCAGCATCGACATCTTGTCCACATTTCCATCGAAACCGACCGAATCCAAACACTGACCGAGCAAACGAAATTGGACTGCATTTGACATTGTAACCCCCAGACTGGATTCAAAGCATGAAGCTCTCCTCTATGGTTACAAACTAAAGGAGCTCA
>NW_017809823.1:0-206 GCF_001891065.2 Hippocampus comes
TCCGAGCCGCACATACGGCCTCGGTGTCGCCTGCTGGATGCCTCGCGGAACCACGCCCCCGACTGCGAGTGGAGTTGCGCCGGATCGGCTTTGGTCTGCGCCAGCATCCTGTTGACACAGCAAACACACATGTGACGACGACGACATTCTTGTTTGATTACCTTAGAAGGCCACCGGGCTCATTATTGAAATGAGATTCTAGAGAG
>NW_017809824.1:0-206 GCF_001891065.2 Hippocampus comes
CACAGTCCAATGCAGCATTGGGGGTGAGCTTCGCACTGTCAGAGTTTTGTCAAGAGTATCTTGGAATCCTGGAACACTCGCCTCACAAGCCAGCAGGTTCAATACCAGCCGGGCAGGGCGAAACATTGGGCAAGTTTCCTTTTTACTCCACATGCCTCTGTTTACCTAGCAGTAACAAAGAAACACGGTTGTTAGTCGATTGGCGA
>NW_017809825.1:0-206 GCF_001891065.2 Hippocampus comes
CACGCGAGCGAACTAGAGGCTTCTAGGCGGTCCGTCGCTCCGCCGTATAACAAGCCCCTGAACCTGACAGACAGTTGGCCGAGTTTGGAGCGGGGCTCCGCGGCCTCCTGACCCTTCGGGTCCAAGGCCGCTCGTGCCGCTGGGCTACGATCGCTGTACCTCGATCAGTCCACGCCGGCGAAGTCTGCAGGTTATGGGCTGATCCG
>NW_017809826.1:0-206 GCF_001891065.2 Hippocampus comes
CATAATTCTCTACCGCAAGCCTTACTGTGCACCTTACATTCCATCATTACTTTCAGATGAAGAAAAAGAATTAAAATGTAAAAATAAAAAAAAATTTTTTTTTAGGTGATTCCTCAAAATGTCGAAAAGAGAACAGTAGCTACATTTTTTATCATTTGAAATTCTCACAAATACAAAGAGGTAAAAATCATTGAAAATAGAATTTA
>NW_017809828.1:0-206 GCF_001891065.2 Hippocampus comes
CATAGCAAACCATGTTCAGGAACGTATCCGAAGAGAGTGTCGCAAAGTATTAAAATTTGGCGTTTCCAATTTCCTCGTAATATTGGTTGAGGCTAATAACACTAAAAGACATCAAAGTCGAAACATTGTATTACAGTACTCATTTATGTGTTTTGTTGCGATCCTTGATTTTTCCTTATCCTGACCATTCTTATTAAAAAAATTGA
>NW_017809829.1:0-206 GCF_001891065.2 Hippocampus comes
CATCTGCGAGGCGAGTTTGGTGTCTTCCAAACTGTTTATGTTGGCAAGCAGCCGAAGCGGAACACCGTCGGATGTCAATGCTGGTCGACGTCGGTTTTCGGAATGAGTGCTTCGCAGCGCTATGAACTCGTGCCTTCGCTTCCAATATTTGCGTTTTGTCTCATCGGTAGGATTAAGAAACACCTGACCGTCGTGACCATCTACGA
>NW_017809831.1:0-202 GCF_001891065.2 Hippocampus comes
CACACACACACACACACACACACACAGAGTGAATGGAGGGGCGTGCTCCAGTCGTTGGAGGGAGGGGGTGGAGTGTGCGGTTTTTATCCCCCCTCTCCGGCAACTTGCCTCCACAGACAACAGGCGTTGATGTTTGTGTGAACGTTGGACATTTGATTAGCCGGCGACAGACAAAAGACGGAAGAAGAAGGGGAAAAAAAAA
>NW_017809833.1:0-206 GCF_001891065.2 Hippocampus comes
CAGTTACAGGTATGGATTGTATAGTCGCACCGGTTTATTCCAATCCAAATTTTGTCTTTATGGGACAAAACATGGGAATCGTAGACACACGTGATAACTCTCGTGGTTTTGATTGTTTTGTACCGCATATAGCTTTACGACGAGGGCTTGAAGAAGAATTTTTTAAAGATGGCTTTGAGGCGCTAGTGCTTTGATTATATCTATGA
>NW_017809834.1:0-206 GCF_001891065.2 Hippocampus comes
CCAACATACATTGGGTTTCTGGAATAATAATATAGCCCTGATATAACTAACTTTTTTGTCGGGTCTACAGGAGAGAGCGTCCCTCTTCCTTTAACAGCAAAACTTATGATGCACCAAAGCATTATTAAAAAGCCAATCAGAAATATAATTGTCCCAAAAAAATGATGCAATTGCCAATCCCCATGAAATATATCACTTACCCTTAC
>NW_017809835.1:0-206 GCF_001891065.2 Hippocampus comes
CCAACGGCACCGTCGTCAAGACAATCGCAAGTCGTCGGAACGAGTTGAACTCGATGAGCAGAAGCAACACCAAGAGCACCGCGCCCAGCGGCGCCGCACCCACCAAAGCGTTGTTGGCTTCGCCAGATCCTTCAGCGTTGCCGCCGAGTTCGAGCTCAACACCCTGCTGCTTTAGCCTGCGCAATACAGGCTGCATGCCATCCACC
>NW_017809836.1:0-206 GCF_001891065.2 Hippocampus comes
CCACCTTGTAGTGCTTGTCGGTGGTGATCGCCACGAGGTCGTCCGTCAACGCTTCCGCGAACGCCTCTCGGGTGGAGACATCGTCGTAGCGACCCTCGGCAAGGCGTGCGTCCAGAGCCGCATTGACCCGGTCGACCTGATCAGGGAACACATAGTCTGAGGCGATCAGCAGCTGAATCTTCTCGATCACTGCGGCCTTCTCGTCG
>NW_017809837.1:0-206 GCF_001891065.2 Hippocampus comes
CCATCACCGTGTAGACCGAGCCCCAGTTCCCCGAGCGGTCGATCTGCCGGAACATGAAGTCCCGCAGCGGGCGTTTGGCCTTCTCCCACGCGACGTCCTCGCCGATCGTCCCCGCGCTCAGCGGCTTGAGCACGTCTTCGTTGAGCTGGTTGAGCGTCGGCGACATCACCAGCAGCGTCAGGAACAACGCCAGGCCGGTGATCACC
>NW_017809840.1:0-206 GCF_001891065.2 Hippocampus comes
CCCAGAGGAAAAATCTTTCCGTTCACCAGGGCGTCGACCTCGTGGCTTCCCGGGTAGTGTTTGCGAGTGGTCATATCGGCCACGGAAACCTTTTTCTTCAGGCTCTGAGAATCACCAGCAGGCAGGTCGAGGGCCTTCATCTTGAAGACCTTCGGACGAGTTTCACCGTTGGCCTTGACGTAGTGGATCCGAAAATCGACCATCAG
>NW_017809841.1:0-206 GCF_001891065.2 Hippocampus comes
CATGTTGGAGACAATCAAAGTATGAAATTGACTTCATCGTGCGTGTTCATCTCTTTCTGAAAAAATTAATCAATACAAATCATCAAAAAAATTTTTAAAAAAAAGCCAGTTATCTGTAACATTAAGTGCTAGCCAATCAACCACTGTGCCGCCCAACATTCATATCTTTGGAGAATTTTTCTATCTTGAATTCCATTACATTATGC
>NW_017809842.1:0-206 GCF_001891065.2 Hippocampus comes
CCCCCTCTGTGCCCTTTCAACTCTGTGTCCACAGTGGAGGTCTTTGTATGAAGAGTGAGCCTGGGGTAGCTGATGCCCAGTTCTGGGTGCTCTTGGCTAGGGTCATCCTCTCTCACACTGGGCTTTTAGTCAATGCTCCTTTGTGAAGGGCTCATTAAAGGCTGGCCAGGGATCTTGCATGTCTCACAGACACATGGGTGGGGAAA
>NW_017809843.1:0-206 GCF_001891065.2 Hippocampus comes
CCCCCGCCCTCCCGCACATGCCCTGGGAAGACAAACCCGCCGGCTGTGCCGACCCCGTTTGGCGCTACTCGGGCAACCCCATCGTCACCCGCGACGACAAGCCCGGCTGCAACAGCATCTTCAATAGCGCCGCTATCGCATTCGACGGCCAGGGCGATGGTTCCGGGGGCACCCGCTTCGCCGGTGTCTTCCGCTGCGACACCCGC
>NW_017809844.1:0-206 GCF_001891065.2 Hippocampus comes
CCCTGACATTCGAAGTAGAGGACACCATTCGAAAACAGCTTGCCGAGAACGGGCACTCAATGCCCCCTAAGGCCATCGCACAAGCGAACGAAATTCGGGAAGAGACTCTTTCCAGCAACAAGAAGAAAAAAAATGCCCGCTAAGCGCGGGCATTTTCCACCAATCTCGGTGGCATTTCTCTGCGATCAACCAAACTGAACGTAGCG
>NW_017809846.1:0-206 GCF_001891065.2 Hippocampus comes
CCTCTAAACCACCCGCCGGCGACCGGCCGGCCTTCCCCGCCGGGGAAACACAAGGAGCTGCCGACATGAGCAAGCCCATCAAAAACCTCATCACCCAGGCCTACGCCAACCGCTTCGCGGGCGTCACCGGCGCCGTCCTCGTCGATATCCGCGGGATGGAGGCCAACGACAACAACGCCTTCCGAAACGACCTGGCGACCAAGCAG
>NW_017809847.1:0-206 GCF_001891065.2 Hippocampus comes
CCTGCTGACGCTGCTCCTGTGGTTCTACTATCCGTTCCGGCGGCGGGACGGTCAGGTATTCGCGTTGCTGATCATCCTGTATTCGATCACCCGGTTTTTGCTGGAACTGATTCGCCGCGACGAATACGGCCAGTTTGGCACGAGTCTGACCATTTCGCAGATTGTCAGTATCCTGGCCATTCTGGGCGGATTTGCACTGTTCGCAC
>NW_017809848.1:0-206 GCF_001891065.2 Hippocampus comes
CTAATGAAACGAAGGAGAATACAAGTCTTACTCAAACCGAAATCACCACGGTTCCGATTACTAATTTACGATCAAAAGATTTCCATAAAGAAATCATTTCTCAAGGCAAGGTCAGAGCGCGTTTTCGTTCCGATGTAACTTTTGATCTCTCTGAACGCATTCAATCGGTGGAAGTGAAGGTAGGTCAACGTGTTAAGAAGGGACAG
>NW_017809849.1:0-206 GCF_001891065.2 Hippocampus comes
CTAACTGCATTGCTGAAAAGGCACTTTTTAAAAAAAATATTTATTTTTTTCTAGAAAACATTGTTGAATGGTGGATGGATTTTGTTTTCCATGTTCAAGGTCAACATGTGTTCTTTGCTTTAAGTTTCGTGATTTTCTACATATTTGTTAACGTTGTGCCAAAATGTGTTCCAGTTGCACAGTGGGGTTGGTCACCATGACAACAA
>NW_017809850.1:0-206 GCF_001891065.2 Hippocampus comes
CTACGAATGAGGACATGTCTCTCGGCCCTGAGGACTACAGATTCCAGATTCCAAAATTTAAATCTGGGTGCTCCGGAAACTAACTTTCTTCAAGTAGTTGGCTCCTCGTAGGAGGTCCTTCGACTGGGGAAGTGAGGACGGAGAAAACTTTCGAGGTTCTCCTTCCCTCTGCCAGTCCAGATCTTGTTCAGATCCTAGAGTCCAAG
>NW_017809851.1:0-206 GCF_001891065.2 Hippocampus comes
CTACGGATTCTTGAAGGAAGGTTTGTCCAAGGCTCGCTGCGGATCTTGTAACATGGCTAAACCAGGAAAATTTGCAGTCTTTCACAATGTTGACGACGTTCCTGGGTCGCCAATGGCGCTAGAATGGCCCGAAGTTTTAAATCACCAGTCCTGGCTTGAAATTTCTGTTTTACTCCAGCATACATTGCCTGGCAGTGTCCTCATCC
>NW_017809852.1:0-206 GCF_001891065.2 Hippocampus comes
CTATTGCACTTAAAGTGGTCGTACCAGAATATTCTAATGTAACTATTTATGGAACAGATAGCCAAGTAGTAGCTAAAGGAAACTATAAAAAATTAGCTGTTAGTTTAACCAATGGCAATTGTATATTAAATAATGTTACAGAACATATAGAGGTAAAAACTCAAAAAGGGAATATAAAGGTAACTGCTAAGGAAGGAACAATTAAG
>NW_017809853.1:0-206 GCF_001891065.2 Hippocampus comes
CTCATAATTACGGATGAGCTTTTGCAACTGCTGCTCCTTAGCAGTTAATGCTTGTAACTTTTCATCCAATTCTTGTTTCTCTCTTTGCAGCTCTACTAACAATTCATCTACCGCCTTTTCATTTTTACCTGTTTTGTGCCGGGCATAATTCAGGACCTTCTTACTTAAACCACTTTTCTGAGCAATTTCATAAGCGTAAGAGCTAC
>NW_017809854.1:0-206 GCF_001891065.2 Hippocampus comes
CTCACCACCCAGTCAATACTCCACTGCCGAACTCTACAGTGGAACCACAGCATAGCTCCTGCTATTAGGATGGTCGGTCTGGATCATATTTATTGTGTTTTCCCGCCTTTTGTTGTGAAATGTTCTTACAAAAAGCACTGCTGTCCATTTCGGGGCTGAATGTAGCTACGTTTTGTGATTGAATGGTTTGATTTTGCAGATATGAA
>NW_017809855.1:0-206 GCF_001891065.2 Hippocampus comes
CTCCTCTTCCAGTTTTTTGATCTGCATACTCAATGTTGGTTGAGTTACATAGCAGTGCTTTGCAGCCTCTGCAAAACTGTTATAGGTATCAACAGCAATAATATATTCTAATTGGGTAATAGTCATTTGTATATAAGCATCAATCAAAAAACAAGCACACAATTATAGTAAATAATTATAAAAAAATAAAAACAATTGATTTTAAC
>NW_017809856.1:0-206 GCF_001891065.2 Hippocampus comes
CTCAGGCTTTGTTCCTGCGGCATGGTAAAGAGGCGTCGGCGTTTGACAAGCCTGTCCGGAGTTTAGGGCATGAACTCATAAACTGTGATGGTCCTGATCTCACTGTGGCGTATTTTCAGCAGGAAAGTGCCCGAAAGCGGGCCTGAAGGCCCGGTGAGGGGACTTGACGCTCTGAAAACACGCCACAGTGCGACCTTTCAAGGCGA
>NW_017809858.1:0-206 GCF_001891065.2 Hippocampus comes
CTCTCCCCGCACCGATGAGCCCGCTCCGTTCCCTCCTCGCCCTGGGCGCCGCCCTGGGGCTGTCCGCCTCCGCCGCCGCCCAGACGACGCACTTCGTCGACCTGAACTCGGTCACGTTCACCCCCCAGGACCTCGTCATCGACGTCGGGGACACGGTCCAGTGGGACTGGGTCGTCGGCTTCCACAACGTCGAGTCCGGGGTCAAC
>NW_017809861.1:0-206 GCF_001891065.2 Hippocampus comes
AAGGTTCTACGCAAATATTTGCTTTGGTCCATTAAAACGAAATCAGATTTGCTATTTGGAAGTTAGCCTCACGCTGTCTTTGATGTTTCGAAAAATGTTAATTCACTTCCTTGGCCAAGAGTCAACTCTGGCTAACAACAAGTAGCAAACCTGCCTGGTGACACATCATCTTGAGTCTCCACTTTTTGTTTAGGTTTTTTTTTTTT
>NW_017809863.1:0-206 GCF_001891065.2 Hippocampus comes
CTTTAATGGAAACTTCTAATATTAGTGCACTCAAGGAAATTTTTCAGGCGATGACCAACAAAAGGTAGGATTTCAGAGCTCCAGTTCTTGTAAAGACTTAGAGAGATTATTTACATTCCAGTATTTTGCTCGTGAATTTGTTGTTGTGTATACCGGTGTATACAAACATATTAGTCTAACAAAAAATACTTTGATAACCCATCCTC
>NW_017809864.1:0-206 GCF_001891065.2 Hippocampus comes
CTTGCGGGTCGATACGCCTTGAACGTACATCTCACAAAGCGCCGCCAGCAGCGCCTTCTCGGAGCGCGCGTAACGCTCGAACAGTTCCGTCGAAAACAGCCCGTTGCGGTCCTGCGGCACCCTGAGCTCGATCTTGCCGATCCGCGTGATCAGCTTGCGCTCATAGTAGCCCGAACGATAGCCCAGCCGCGCGCCCGTACGCTCGC
>NW_017809865.1:0-206 GCF_001891065.2 Hippocampus comes
CTTGGGAACTCGGACATCGTCGATGTCGCCTCTTGCGACGTCTGGGCCCAAGACTGCCCCGACGGCGAAAAGTGTGCCCCCTTTGCCAACGCGAGCAGCGCCTGGAACGCGAACAAGTGCGTCGAGGTTTCGGCCAACGCCAAGCAAGCGGGCGATACCTGCGTGGCGCCCAACGGTGGCACCGCGGGCGAAGACGACTGCGACAA
>NW_017809866.1:0-206 GCF_001891065.2 Hippocampus comes
CTGCAGAATTTTTAAGATTCTCAAGATAATTTTCTGAGAATTCAGTTCCGTTCATTTTAATCAATTTTTCAACTGCTTCATTATTGTTAATTCCAAATTTTTCTTCTTTTTTAATAAGAAAGAGATTTATTCTTTTAGCTTCATAGTAACTCGAAAACAAAGATTTTAATGATTTAGATATCTCTCTTATTACGTCGTCTGCAATC
>NW_017809867.1:0-206 GCF_001891065.2 Hippocampus comes
GGGGGGGTGGCTTTGGGATCACAGGCATGGCTGTTAACAGCTCGAAGGTGAAAGGCCTTGGATGCTGCCCTATAATCCGCGTCTGATGTACTCCCTGAACCGGATCCTTGGGGACAAGAACCTCCTCTGTGGGTCTCTCCATGTGCAATAGCGTGTTAGTTCCAAATTGTTGGGGTACCATCCCCTTATTACCTCTGCCAAGAAGA
>NW_017809868.1:0-206 GCF_001891065.2 Hippocampus comes
CTGTTGGGTTATCAAGTACAAATTATAATTTATATATTTCCTAATTGTAACGATTGTTGGTGGAGAGCAATGAGTACAAAGCAGTGTTTACCATTTATTATTGAATTATACAAATAAACCTAATATATAAATCATGTAAATAAGGGATACATTACACTAAGAAATATTTAATTTTATTTATTTTTTTTATATCTATTATTTTAACA
>NW_017809869.1:0-206 GCF_001891065.2 Hippocampus comes
CTGGCCCACGACCGCGGCCTGGCGGAGAACGAGAACTTCCGGGCCAACCTCGCGGCGGCGCAGACCCGTGTCGCCTACCAGGACGCGGCCGCGCTGCGGGGGGGCGGGCACTTCGAGGCCGCCGCCCGCAAGCTGCGGGAGTCCTTGAGCTATGACCGGGGCTTTACGCCGTCTGTTGAGCTGCTGGCCTTGGTCAACGGCGAGGC
>NW_017809870.1:0-206 GCF_001891065.2 Hippocampus comes
CTGTGTGGGAATTTAAAAAAATGGGGATTCACAAATGGTTAAAGTCACAAGGAGGGTTATGCAAAAAGGCCGTAGGCATTTGCGGTTGGTTACTCCTCGGACATACGTTTGGGGGGCGCGGGAGGGATTTTGGAGGCATTCAAAGTTGGACACGCTCAAAAAGCTGTTTGGCTTCTTCATGAATAAGTTGTTCGGATTGCAGCACA
>NW_017809871.1:0-206 GCF_001891065.2 Hippocampus comes
CGAATACCTGTATTATTGGTCACCAAGAACATTTCATTGAACTCAAAGTTGTTCAATGTACCACTTACCTGGCCCGAAAGTGTCGCAATCTTATCTGAACCAAATTCATCAAAAAACAGATTTATTTCATTGAATGCCAGCGTTGATTCCTTGAAATTGGCATTAAGATTCACACTATCAGTAAAGTATCGCAGGGCTTCACGGTC
>NW_017809872.1:0-206 GCF_001891065.2 Hippocampus comes
CGAACAGGTCCTCGAAGGCCTCCTCGGCGACGGCCAAGTCTTCCTGCACGCTCGTGGGGTCGAACAACAGCGGCATCATGTCCACCAGGTTCGTCACCAGCTGCGCGATCTGCTGCTCGCTGTCGGCATCCAGCACCCGGGCGTCGGCGGCCTTGTAGTCGGTCTGGACCCGGCCCTCGCACTGGCGGACGACCTCGGCCTGCACC
>NW_017809873.1:0-206 GCF_001891065.2 Hippocampus comes
CGAAGAAATGATATATTATTGATTGAATTCTTATAAAAATTTCCTTTATGACATTTAGTTTAAAAATTCCTTTTTTATCCCTTTGATATTGTCACAAATACGTATCATTTTCAGCTACATTTCGAAATACCCACCATTGTCTGAAATATTTCAAAACAATTCATCGGGCTCCCTTGATGAGGGTGGACCAACAATTACAAGTAACC
>NW_017809875.1:0-206 GCF_001891065.2 Hippocampus comes
CGCCAGCCGCACATGGGCCCCGGCCTCCTCGGCGGCGGCCCGCAACGAAGCATCGAACTCGCTCCGGTCGAGATGCCATCCCACGCCGTGCGGATCGCGAAAGAAATCGTGCTGTCGGGGCTCCAGGCTGCCCCACACCGAGAGGTTGCCGGGGCAGGGTAGATGGGAGCCCTCGCGAAGGCGATCGAGCAGACCGAGATCGGCGA
>NW_017809876.1:0-206 GCF_001891065.2 Hippocampus comes
CGTTCCTGCGTGCCTATCACGCGACGCGGTTGACCGATGCCGAAGTGGCCAGGGCTGCCTGGCGGGACTTTGAACCGGCTGTGCCGCTGACAATTGCGGGTGTTACATTTGCCGCCGCCGGGTTTCTGGCCGGGATGATGGCTGTCTGGGTCGCCTTGCGTGCGATGTTATGGCCCTTGCGTCGCCAGGCTGTGGCCGAAGGTACA
>NW_017809877.1:0-206 GCF_001891065.2 Hippocampus comes
CGCCGCTACGTTGTTGATCTTTGAATCCATAATTCCTTTGGCGTTTGTAGCAGTTCAAGGAGTCCTTTACATGTCCAACAATAATGCTTCCCTCAAAATGAAATTGTACGGCCACAAAAGCGTGTTGTCTCTCTGAGAAATATATTCGCAGCGGCGTCTCTTTCGCTCGCGTTTTCGAGAGAAGTGACCGTCATGTGGGGAGGGTC
>NW_017809878.1:0-206 GCF_001891065.2 Hippocampus comes
CGGTGAGTGTTTCTAAATTCAAAGGAAGAACCATATTGGCTAATAGCCAAGCCTAAGTTTTTCCCATACCATTCCTTTGTGGCCTCTGGATTGGCCGATCGAAAAAAAATACCTCCAATGCCAGTAACTTTTGGTGTTACATCACTCATAAGAATTTTTTTTTGGTTAATTTGATTGATTGAATTATTAATTGGATTAATCACAAA
>NW_017809879.1:0-206 GCF_001891065.2 Hippocampus comes
AAAAAAAAAAAAAAAAAAAAAAAAAAACCATCACAAATTACATATTTAGGACATACAGAAAACACAAGCATGGAGACTCGTTAGCATTAAAAACGCCACAACACGACTCGGTTGCAACCAGTAGAAATGCTTTCGATTCATTCACAACTAGTTTGTTTATTTTGTTTATAACTTCTTTGTTTATAATTTTATCTGTGGTTTTATTA
>NW_017809880.1:0-206 GCF_001891065.2 Hippocampus comes
AAAAAAAAAAAACATACAAGTGTGTGTGTGTGTTTGTGAATATGTACTGTGTGTCCGTGCGAACTACAAAGTGCATACTTACACTAATGTCCTGCAGCCTCTTCAGAACCCTTTTCTGGGTTTCTAGGACACAAAGTCCCCCATGTGTCATTTTTGCTCCGTTTCAAGCAGGAACTCTCAAAGTAGCTCAATCATCGCAATGTAAC
>NW_017809881.1:0-206 GCF_001891065.2 Hippocampus comes
TAATAATTTGGTCACACAAATTTGGTCACTATTTGTTGGGACACTGCTGTTCGCAATTGGCTGCCATGTTTCACCCACAAAATATACAGTCACTACACTTTACAGTGCATCCTGAAGTGCTTTGAGATGTCTTGAAGACATCATAAGGCACTGTATCAAATGCAAGGATTATTATTATTACTTGCATCTGATGGTCTCCCAGAACA
>NW_017809882.1:0-206 GCF_001891065.2 Hippocampus comes
TTTTTTTTTCATCATGCAATCTTGAAGCATTTTCGAAAAATAAAAACTAACCAACCCACTGAAAAATTAATTAAAACTAACTGAATTTCAAAGACTAAAGCAAAAAACAAATTAAAACTGACTAGAATGAAAAATCCCTGTTATATCCCTGATACAAAAGCGAAGGTCCTAAAAATGCACAGTGAAAGAAAACAAATACATTAAAC
>NW_017809883.1:0-206 GCF_001891065.2 Hippocampus comes
TACGGTAGAGACAACGATACCGTAGCGGCTATTGCCGGAATGATTCTGGGGGCCAAAGATGGTTTTTCAAAACTCCCCGAATCCGAAAAAACAACGATTCTTCAAATACATAAAGAACAATTAGGAATAGATTTAGAAGCTTTGGCAGAGGAACTGGTTGCCATAAAATTCCCTTAATTTACAGGTATCACGTTTCTTTATATATC
>NW_017809884.1:0-206 GCF_001891065.2 Hippocampus comes
TAAAGAGATGAATCACAGGCAGATTTCTGACAGTTTTAAAAAACCGGCACGATAGCCTTTGGTATTTGTTTAACTTTACCATAAACATAAATCATCTTTGTGTTAAAGTGTAAAAAGAAAATGGCAAAAATCGTCCCCAAAAACTTTTTGCCGATTTAAAAGCGTCAATATTGTGTTGGGCCCTAGTATATACTGTATTATACGAG
>NW_017809885.1:0-206 GCF_001891065.2 Hippocampus comes
TATTTATCACAACTTCTTAATATGCTTGTGTATTGTTTATTTTTATCGTAAGCAACTTTGCCTTTACTTTTATAGAATTCTAAAAATGGACTATTGATATTGTTCTTCAGAATGTTATAAACCTGAGGACTACAATACGATACAATGTTTCTATCAAATTTTTTAGTGAAATATTCATATGCTAAACCATGTAAGGATTGACCAAC
>NW_017809886.1:0-206 GCF_001891065.2 Hippocampus comes
TATTTGCGGCAGCTCATTTCCACAATGACGGCAGGGCATCCTGACGAACCGACCAATCGGGAATATCTGAAACAAGGATACAAGGAAATGATGTCCGAAGTCCAAACTGTGGTTCCATCGGACAAACTATTGTTGTACAAGGTCAAGGAGGATGGATGGGATCCACTCTGCGAATTTTTGGAGGTCTCCCACTGTCCTTCAAGTAC
>NW_017809887.1:0-206 GCF_001891065.2 Hippocampus comes
TAGAAAAAAATAAAAGAATTAATATTACTTAATTTTAATTTAGTCTAAATAAGTATAATTTATAAATAATTACTACTTTTTAGAATGTAATATTTTTTAAACGTATGTCCGTTTAAAGTCATAATTACATTTTAGCCGTTATTTCGAACCTGTTTCAGGATATCATAATTGCATATAACCAGCTATTTATGACAAAAATGTGAAAC
>NW_017809888.1:0-206 GCF_001891065.2 Hippocampus comes
TATATATATATATATGTATGTGTGTGTGTGTATATGTGTGTGTGTGAGAGCGAGAGACTCAAAATGTTTAAAATTAGGTGTAAATAAAGACTTGTCTTGTCTGCAGGGTGCAAGCCATCTTAAACAGATACTGTGTAATCTCACAGCTGAGTCTGTCATCAAGGTTACTGGGACAGTTCGGGAGCGGCCAGCTGGACAGGAAAACA
>NW_017809889.1:0-206 GCF_001891065.2 Hippocampus comes
TATTTCGTTTCTAGAACTTTAAAAATGGTACAAACATTGTATTCGGTGAAATAAAAATGTTAATTTGTGGTTTGTATCCAAGTTTTCAACAATGTTGACATAATTTGCAGTCAGTGTGCCTTTCCATTACATTTATTTAGGTTTCAGGTCAATTATTGTGAATTCATGGTGATTTGGTAGAATCAATCAAAATGATTTTTTTTTTT
>NW_017809890.1:0-206 GCF_001891065.2 Hippocampus comes
TAGATAATTGAATGTGTGAGCAATGAATCTCGCAGTCCCTTATACACAGGTTGCACCCATCTATGATAGTAACTGGGAAAGAGGAATTTTTTTCTTACACCATTTCTAGTCATTCTGTTTTATTTCTTTTGCGCAAGGTGTACGGTTTTCACAAAGAACACTGGCAAAAGAAGACAACGCATCTATGACTTGACGACATGTCGTAC
>NW_017809891.1:0-206 GCF_001891065.2 Hippocampus comes
TCATAATTACGCATTTGGGAAAGCTTTAGGTCATTGATCACTGCATCGACCAACCAGTCATCAAAATTTCCTTTTTTGATTTCTTCAATTTGCCCAAGAATCAAATCCTTGACTTCTTCAAGGGTCTGCCCTGATTTTGGATTGCCATAGAAATAATGGGCTCCGTAGTCATTTAAAAACTGAGTGTAGCTTCCCGCATTCTGTAC
>NW_017809892.1:0-206 GCF_001891065.2 Hippocampus comes
TCCATGGCTGTGGAGAATAGCCAGCGAGTGCCTCCCGCTCCGCGACGGCTCATCCATTCGAAGCCGATTCGCGCTTCACCGATCGACAGCAAGTCTTCGCGGTTGGTAACGCGGATGGTAGTCTGCGGAGCGCCATTAAGATCTTCTACCGCATTGAATCGCGAGACGCCATCTCCGAATAGCAGGGAGCCGCGTGCCGCACAGAC
>NW_017809893.1:0-206 GCF_001891065.2 Hippocampus comes
TCCTCCTTCCTCTTCTCCTCCTCATTCTCTTCCTCCTACTCCTCCTTCATTTTCTCCTCCTCATTCTCTTCCTACTCTTCCTTCATCTCCTTCTCCTTATTCTCTTCATCCTACTCCTGCTCCTACTCTTCCTTCATCTTCTCCTCATTCTCTTCCTCCTACTCCTCCTTCATCTCCTCCTCCTCATTCTCTTCCTCCTACTCCTC
>NW_017809894.1:0-206 GCF_001891065.2 Hippocampus comes
TCTTACAAATGTCTGAATAAATAAGAGTCGGTAAGATGAATCCTTTAATGCCTCCGCCGAATTGGCCGCCACCGTCGTTTGATCAGGCAACGCCAACTGGTTGGTACCGGTTTATTCCTCGATGGGTTCCCTTTTCAGAACTTTCGGCTTGGCACAGCGCTTACCAAAACTACGAAAATCTCTATCTCCGGCCAATTGCCGAGAGC
>NW_017809895.1:0-206 GCF_001891065.2 Hippocampus comes
TCTTCCTCACCATGTTCGGCGAGAAGCTGAAGGGTAGGTTTTGAGATCTTTTATACCCCCCCCCCCCCAAAAAAAAAAAAATAAATTAATGATCTAATTTCCTTCACAGGCGCTGACCCCGAGGACGTCATTCTTAGCGCCTTCAAGGTCCTGGACCCCGAGGGTAAAGGATCCATCAAGAAGCAGTTGTAAGTTCCAACTTTCAC
>NW_017809896.1:0-206 GCF_001891065.2 Hippocampus comes
AATGGTCAAACACAAAAATACAAAATGAAAACACTCACAAGGAGAATGGAGAAGTCTTATTTATCAAAAATGGTTGCTTTTTAATTTTTTTTTAATTTAATATTCTCTTAGCCGGACCCAAAACGGGGGGCAACGTTGCCTATCCCACGTGACAATGTGGCACTCTGCTGTTTTAACCGGATTCAGCTAGCACGTGTGCCATAGAT
>NW_017809897.1:0-206 GCF_001891065.2 Hippocampus comes
TCTTGGATCGAAGAACCGAGACGGGCCAAAACCTGCCCTAACGGGCCGTCACCAACGTCAAAGAGCGCCTGTTCGGGCAATGAGAGCCCTGCCCTGTACTCCTCGATGGCCGCGATATGTTCGGCCACACGGTGCGCGGCGTCCTCTGGGATCGGCGGGTTCTTGGCGTAACGGCCAAGCAGCCGTTTGGCAGCATTCGGCATGAC
>NW_017809898.1:0-206 GCF_001891065.2 Hippocampus comes
TCTTTGTGCTAGCTAGCGTTGGCTCAGGCTTATATGCGATCAAAACAATGTGCTCAAAAAACAAAAACAAATGACCTCATGAGAACATGCTGTAAGGAAATCTCGACCGCGGTTGAGTTTACCCATCCCTATGTAGGTCTTTTTTTACGTGTTGTCAACATCTGAGGTGTTTGAAGAAAACTAACAAACCTATTTTGACAAAGGAA
>NW_017809899.1:0-206 GCF_001891065.2 Hippocampus comes
TCGAAATTATCATCAAAGAATTTTTCTGACAGTTTCAGTGTTTCAAGAACACTAGTATAATGAACAAATGTGTCATTTTCAAGAGCAATGGATTTATCCGCACAAGAAACGAGTTGGTTTTCAACAAAGTCGCTCCAACGAGTAATTTTTTCAGAAACTAACCAACCAGCGCCCAAAACGTTTGACTGATCTAAACATGGATTTTC
>NW_017809901.1:0-206 GCF_001891065.2 Hippocampus comes
TTAAAAAGAGTGTTGTTTTTTATACCCTGATTGGAATATCATGCGTCGTTTTCTTGCTTCCCTTCTATTCTCCCGCATTCGTTGATAATTATTCACAAACGGTAGGTTTGTGGTTCTCAAATTTTGAATTCAATGCGGGTTTTTACAATCTGGTCAAGACCATCGCAGTAGAACAGTATGGTGAAAAACCGTGGGAGGTGGTCAAA
>NW_017809902.1:0-206 GCF_001891065.2 Hippocampus comes
TCGACAATCACCAAGGGAACCCGGCGCGTTTGATGGAGGACTTGCCCAGCTCTTCATTTCGGATACGGAAGATGAGAAATTGGATGGATTTGTGGATGAGGATTTTGATCAAAAACAAAAAATAAGTAACGCAAGTACATTGTGAAATACTGAGTACAACCCAACTAAGTTTTGCTCCCGCCGCCTTTTTTAAAACAGACGCTAGC
>NW_017809904.1:0-206 GCF_001891065.2 Hippocampus comes
TTACTCAATAAAACCGCTGACCTTAATCTTATAGAAGAGCAGTGGGACAACATGATGCATGTAGTTACCTCTCTAAAACAGCGAACGGCTCCAGCTCATATCATCGTTCAGCGTTTAACCAGTAGTTACCCATCAGACCGCTTATCAAAGGCGTTCACGCATTTGGGACGAATTATTAAGACAGAATATATCTTGCGCTATCTGAC
>NW_017809905.1:0-206 GCF_001891065.2 Hippocampus comes
TTATTGGCGTATGGACACTACCTACATATTATGGGAAAATGTATAGGTCCATTAAATGACGTTGTGTAAATAAAATAGTAGATATACATCAACTCCGCCCCCACCATCACCACTCCTATCTAACACAACACATCCCAACCTCCATTTCCCTCCTTTCATCCCTCCCGATCGCTAATTAAAGAAAAATACAAAGAAGCGCCACAAAA
>NW_017809906.1:0-206 GCF_001891065.2 Hippocampus comes
TTTAAATTTTATAAGAACAAATATCGAACCAAAACATTTCATTAACAGGATCCAATCAAGAGATTTGCAGGGAAATTCTTTCCCGTGTTTCAAAAGTGCCTTTTGATGATTTAGAATTAAATGATCTTTCAGATTACTTTACTGTGTGCAAAATATTTTTCGAAAATTTAAACGAGTTGCAATTAGCTACTTTTTTCAAAAACAAA
>NW_017809907.1:0-206 GCF_001891065.2 Hippocampus comes
TTTTTTCAGCGCAGTACAATGATAACTTTTCCAATTCCGAGCGGCTCAAAGCGCGGTCTGCGCCCAAAATCTGGCTGAGGTAGAGGCGCGCGTCGTTGGTGATGGTCAGGTTGTTGCGCCCCAGTTCTTCACTGATGATGCCTGAAATGTCCTGCGCGCTGTCCTCATAGCAGGCAATTGCGCCTGCATTAGACGCTTTCTCAAAC
>NW_017809908.1:0-206 GCF_001891065.2 Hippocampus comes
TTTCAAGGGCCCGTGACTGACCCCAAATCGAGGTCGTCTGTTCTTGTAAGCTTTTCCTGACATGTTTTTGTTTTTGCTTTAGTAATTTACAGTAACTTCCTGATTCAGTCAGTTATTTAACTTGAGTGGAAACTGGGTAGACGGTTGATAAAAATTAACCAATCATATTGTAAATCATTTCAATGGGAATCTGCGCACATCCACCC
>NW_017809909.1:0-206 GCF_001891065.2 Hippocampus comes
TTTACGATTGAATCTAATTTGTACGGCGGCGACATAACGCGCCCTGAGTTACAACTAATTTAATCAAAAATATATCATTTAATTCAACTTGGAAATTGTCACGAGGAAAATTTAACAACTAACAAGATAAAAGGTCAGCAAAGGATATACCTTGAATGCAGTTAAAAAAAACACATTTTCACTCAAGCGTCATGATTCATTTATTT
>NW_017809910.1:0-206 GCF_001891065.2 Hippocampus comes
TTTTTTTCCCCCCCAATGCTGGCTCACTGTGACGGCTTTATGACGCCAGGGATGACAAGAGGCCTTGGCGGAGAACGGCTGGCCGACACTTGAATGGCTGACTCACCGTGAGGAAACATGAGAGAACATGAGAATGGATTCGGGAGGGAAACTTTGGAGGGACTGTTGTGAGCATCCAACACAAAAGACAATAATTGGGGAATCAA
>NW_017809911.1:0-206 GCF_001891065.2 Hippocampus comes
TTTTGGGTTTTGGGTTTTGGATTTTAGATTTTGGGTTTTAGATTTTGGGTTTTGGATTTTGGGTTTTGGATTTTGGATTTTGGGTTTTGGGTTTTGGGTTTTGGGTTTTGGATTTTGGATTTTGGATTTTGGATATTGGATTTTAGGTTTTGGATTTTGGATTTTAGATTTTGGATTTTGGATTTTGGATTTTGGAACTTTGAATC
>NW_017809912.1:0-206 GCF_001891065.2 Hippocampus comes
TTTTGCTTGACGACGATTCCGCTCCAACATCCCCAGCTCAACTTTCCATGGAAATGGAGCATGCATTTTGCATCCTGACTCGTGAGGGTCAAATTTGCGACACCAACCTCCTTGACCACCACAATCCGATCGACCGAGCACAGATTCTGAAGTTGGTGAGTAACCAGGATACGACACTTGTTCTTCAGCAGGCCGCAGATGCACCT
>NW_017809913.1:0-206 GCF_001891065.2 Hippocampus comes
TTTTTTTTTTTGTCTGACTATCCAAGGGTGAATAATTTGATCAAATTTTAAACCCTAATTTTGTCTTACTGAAATGAAGTTGTTCTTATGCCATACACACCCCTCCCTAAATGCTGTCAAGCCAATGGCGATTTGGCATTTTGGTCCCCTGATGAAAGGGTGTTGAGCAAGGGCGTTGCATCAATGTGAATTCGGGCCCATTTTGT
>NW_017809915.1:0-206 GCF_001891065.2 Hippocampus comes
TTGCAAGTTTTGCAGGGCATGCAAACAACCCTGGAACGTTGCCACCCGATGCTGATGATCGAGGTCAATAACCACGAACGCTGGTATCCATGGTTACGCAAAATGGGGTATCACACTTTCATCTACCAGCAGCAACCACCTGCCCTGTTGCTGGTTGAGGGTTATACACCGGAACTGAACGTATTTTGCCTGCACCCCCAATCACC
>NW_017809917.1:0-206 GCF_001891065.2 Hippocampus comes
TAGAATTCCGGGGATGGGAATATTTACTGTATTGTTCACCCGGTTACAGATGCGAAAAGAAAACCTCTGAAAAGACATTGTTGTTAAAATTGACACGATAGCGTGAATGGTGGAAAGCCTCATGAAGGAATGATTGACCGAGTGTTACAGCAAGCGGGGATTTTTTCAGTTTCATTTTCATTTTCAAACAAAGCATTCCTCGACAA
>NW_017809918.1:0-206 GCF_001891065.2 Hippocampus comes
TGAACTTTGCATCCTGTGCTTTGGACTTAACAATTGTGTCGTTGCCAAGCGGGCAGATGATCGTTGCATTGTGCTCATCTGAAAGTCGCTTCAGGGTTGTCAAATCGAGATGATCGTAATGATTGTGTGACAACAATACGAAATCTATCGGAGGAAGATCTTCAAACCGAATGCCAGGTTCATTTACCCGCTTTGGTCCGGCAAAC
>NW_017809919.1:0-206 GCF_001891065.2 Hippocampus comes
TTGGTTGGACAGATTAGCGCTAGCTAACAGTGTTATCATGTTCTGAGCTAAACGTTCTGTGTGTCATACGCCACATAGGGTCATTATAAATGTTTAAAATATGTAAATTTTCCTGAGATAAACTCGTGGATCAAAGACTTTGGCCATTTCTGTCAAATATTTTTCAAAACTCTGCCTAAATCTGTTCATGAGCACCTCTCCTTTGC
>NW_017809920.1:0-206 GCF_001891065.2 Hippocampus comes
ATAATAGCAGTTAAGCTGGTTTGGGTCCCAGGGAGGAACCAAATTTTGTTATAATTTGGGGTCTTGAGCTGAAAATTTTGAGGGAAACTTCTAGGATAGAAATGGACCACACACTACCAGTGGCCCAGTGGTCCAGTGATTAGCACATTGACCTCACAGTGCAGAGGTATCGTGTTTGATTCCAGCTCCGGCCTTCCTGTGTGGAG
>NW_017809921.1:0-206 GCF_001891065.2 Hippocampus comes
TGACAGGAGAGATTGCAGACTACTGGCATGACTCCCGCACTGAAAATACGAAGTAAAATGGAATATGCCAAACACAGACAAACTACGATTATTCTTTGGTGGCCAAGATGGCAGTTTGTGTCACTCTTATATGACATTAAATGTGTTTAAAACACATGGGAGCAGTAAACCGATGAAGAAAAAACATATTTGACATGTTTTATCAC
>NW_017809922.1:0-206 GCF_001891065.2 Hippocampus comes
TGACTTTTCAGGCATGGCTTGTCAAGACTTTTTAAGGCCTTCTCATGATAGCGATGGCTACCAAATTTCATATTTCTAACTCAAAAAGTGGCTTTAGAGGCAAAAAGTTCAAAATTGTGACACTCATGTCTGTAACTCCAAGTTTAGTGTGGTCTGTGCTCCATTCAATCCTTCCACTTTCTTGCCAGTAAGAGGCTGCAAAGTCC
>NW_017809923.1:0-206 GCF_001891065.2 Hippocampus comes
TGCCGCTTTTTCAAATTGTTGTAACAACCACTCCCTTCGGCTTTCTTGCTGATTTTCTTGGATGGCCTTAATTATCTTTTTAGCGGTGAATTTTTTAAAATCACGCAGTAAACCAGCTGGATCTTCTTTGCTTGAACGAAAAATCAGATGAACATGGCTTGGCATAAAACAATATGCATAAAGTTGCATCCCCTTTTCTTTTCTGC
>NW_017809924.1:0-206 GCF_001891065.2 Hippocampus comes
TGCTGCTGCCGGGACCCGGCGCGGCCACCGGTTCGCGCGAGGTACGCCTCGCCGAGTGGCGCTGGCACAGCGAGCGCCTCATCGGACGTCTGGAAGGCATCGCTGACCGCGACGCGGCAGCGGCCCTGACCGGCGCCCAGGTGACGGTGCCGCGCAGCGAGCTGCCGGCGCCGAGCGACGGCTGGTACTGGGCCGACCTCATGGGC
>NW_017809925.1:0-206 GCF_001891065.2 Hippocampus comes
TGCTCAGTTGGTTAGTGGGTATTGTTGCGAAGTAGCCAACTAGCTCTGTGTATTTACTTTCGGTACACACTAATTTGTAAATAGTGAACTGGGGAGAGAGGAGTATTTTCAGTTTCACTTCGGAGAAATTGATCAGGTCAAATGGTGCACATTTCCGAAGGGGCTGTAAATCTTCCACACTGTCATTTTTATTTATTAATTTTTTT
>NW_017809926.1:0-206 GCF_001891065.2 Hippocampus comes
TGGGGGCGGGGTGATAGAGTTCAAGTTACACTTCAGCTGTCGTCATCCATCGCGACCACTCGTCACTCGCCAGTTCACTGCGTTTCAAAGGCTTTATTTGAAGTGTGTACAGTATATATTTTGTGCTTATTCTAAAAGGAGCATCCTCAACAAAAAGCCTACTGTTGTGCTTTTTTTTTTCTCACCGCAGTTTACTTTTAGATCGC
>NW_017809927.1:0-206 GCF_001891065.2 Hippocampus comes
GAACGTAGTCGCTGACATTGCTGTAACGCCCGTCTTTGGTTTGCGCCTCGACCCAAGACTTCATCGGATCGGGAAGGGAGACATTCATCGTAGCCATGCGATGAAAATGGGCATTTTGGCAAAGTTTGTCAAGACTGGATCACCTTGGTGACCCCCGCATCCTCTAGTTGTTCCCTGTCCGGCAAGTCTCGCAAGCTCTTCAGATC
>NW_017809928.1:0-206 GCF_001891065.2 Hippocampus comes
TGGCGCGGCTGGACCATCTCCATGTTCCTCTTCCTGGCTGTCCTGCGCCTTTCTTTGAACTACCTCATTGCCAGGTGAGCCCCGCCCACCCCGGTCCTGTCAGCCAATTGTAAAAAGGCAACAAAATAGCATTGACGTCATGACAAAGTTCCCTCCGTTTCGTGCTTTCATTTCAGGGGCTGGAGGATCCAGTGGAGCATCGTTCC
>NW_017809929.1:0-206 GCF_001891065.2 Hippocampus comes
GACACCTCGCGTACCTTGTCGGTCAACGACCTCTCCGCCACCGACCCAGACAACACCTTCCCCAACGGCTTCACCCTCAGTATTACCGACGGCGCTCCCACCAACTACACCTTCTCGGGCAATACCATTACCCCGACCGCCGACTATTTCGGCAACCTCAGCGTGCAGGTCACCCTCAGCGACGGCAGCGGCGGCACGGCGGTCAC
>NW_017809930.1:0-206 GCF_001891065.2 Hippocampus comes
TGGCACCATCTTGGGTGACCTTAACCATTTCATGCACCCTGTAACCCGGAAAGGGTTAAAGACACCAGCCTGACAGGGCCGGTGTAAAATTCATCAATAATATGGTGAAATCAACACATTTAGTTTTCTTCAAGTTTTAAATGAAACAACATAAAGATGCTAAATATGAAATACTGTATTGGCCCGAATATAAGACTGTGTTTTTT
>NW_017809931.1:0-206 GCF_001891065.2 Hippocampus comes
GAGGAGTACGAGGCGACGCCGGGCGCCTCGGCCGCGCTGGTCCGCAGGACGATGGAGGAGATCGACGCGCAGGCGCAGACCCCGCAGCGGACGCGGCTGTTCCTGATGGGGACGACGGCCGAGGGCCAGGACCTCGCCAGCCGGATGATCCACGCGGCGCGGATCGCGCTGGCGATCGGCTTTGTCGCGACGGGGATCGCGGTGAC
>NW_017809933.1:0-206 GCF_001891065.2 Hippocampus comes
GCAATGCCCATCTGGGCAAGATTGAAACTCCACTTCCCGTTGGTGCGGCCTTTTTCCATACTCAACTGATCCGTTGAAAAAAGTAGTGTTTTCCCATCATTTGACCAGGAAGGATGCATTTCCGAGTAGCGGTCATTGGTCAATTGTTCTACTTTTTTGCTTCGAATATTGTAGGCATATAAATCTGTCTGACCATTGACTAAACC
>NW_017809934.1:0-206 GCF_001891065.2 Hippocampus comes
GCGGGCTGGACCGCTTCGAGCCGGACCAGGGCGTAGTGCTCGCCGAGGGCGAGGGCCGGGCTCAGCCGGGCTTGCTCGGAGCCGAGGCCCAGCCGGGGCAGCTGCTCGCGGAGCGTAAGCGGGTAGGTCGGGTCGGCCGGGCTGATGGGCGAGAGCAGCCCGCCCTGGGCCGCGCTGGGGTCGGTGGAGTGCTCGATGGCGAGGCC
>NW_017809935.1:0-206 GCF_001891065.2 Hippocampus comes
GCGCTGCTCGGCACCAGCCTGCGCATCCTGCCCACCTACGATCCGGCCAATGAGCGTCGCATCGAGTACGGCGTCAACGACAGTGCTCCCGTCGGCCTAATCAATATCTTCGGCGGCAGCTTCGGCAAGAAGAACAACAAGTCCTCGGATCGCCAGCGAGACTATTGATGCCCCATTCCCCGCGCCGGGGCGTCGCGCGCCTGGCC
>NW_017809937.1:0-206 GCF_001891065.2 Hippocampus comes
GTAAGCGGTTTTGTATTCTTTTATAAGTACTAGTTTTTCAAGTAAAGCATAACTCACCAAACGAATTCTATTTTCTGTATTCGTGTCGAACAATTGTTCATGTATTTCAGATTGATTTAAGCCAAACCGAATTAAATGTGCTCCAATTTCATGCGTTTTCGGTGTGACAGAAGAAAAACGGAAAGATCCGGTATCTGTTACAATAC
>NW_017809938.1:0-206 GCF_001891065.2 Hippocampus comes
GTACTAAATAAATACAGCGGTATTGGTGCAGATTTAAATATTAATTTTGATAATGAAAATGAATCAGAAATATTAGAAAAATTTTCATTTTCACCTTATTATCGTGAGTACTTTTTTTCAAAAGAAGATTACGGCGCAAAAGGGTTTTATGCAGAAGGTTTTTTAAAATTCTACACCTTTAAAAATAGTACCTCTAACACAAATAC
>NW_017809939.1:0-206 GCF_001891065.2 Hippocampus comes
GTCGGGACGCGCCACGATGGCGAGGCGTTCTTTCAGAAGGGATTGCGTTTCGCCGGCAATCTCGCTCACCCCGCCGAAAACAATCTGGAGATCGGGTGCCTGGCCAGGCAGGCCGCGTCGGAATTCCGCAACCGTATTCGCGGATGTCAGCGACACGCGGATGCCGGGGTGCTCCGCTTCGAAGGCGGCGATCCGGGGCGGCAGCC
>NW_017809940.1:0-206 GCF_001891065.2 Hippocampus comes
GGCGCAGATCTCGGTGCTCGGAGCCGAGTAGCTCTTCCGCCCGGTCGAGCCAGGATTCGGGCAGGCCGAGTCGGCGAGCCAGTGCGAGGGCCTCGCTTCCTCCCGGTGGACCCGGCAGCAACCGGTAGGTGGGTCTCCCGCTCTCGCTGTCGAAAAGCATCGCGGCGCAGCAGGCGACCGGGCTCTCGAGCGCCGCTGCGGCGACC
>NW_017809942.1:0-206 GCF_001891065.2 Hippocampus comes
GGTACACAACCACAATCAGACTTGCAGGATTATATCCGACAGCGATGGGGAAACCATGTTTCCAGCCGTAAAATGACGTTTCACGCAAGCTCGTATTCAGCCGAACAAGTTTCGAAGTGAAGTTTGTTCCGGAATTTCGCTCGCCAAAAACCTGAAAGTCAGTAATCTGAATATCGTTTTGCCTCGCGAACTCCAGATGTGTGACC
>NW_017809943.1:0-206 GCF_001891065.2 Hippocampus comes
GTTTCGGCATGTGAGACACAGAAATTACCTCAAGAACAACTTTATTGTCAAATGTGCTCTATAGGCAATGAACAGCACAGATGAAATTTCTTGAATTCAATTCTTTGTTGCAATTACTGGACTATGATGTGACCTGTGACTCGCTCTTGTGATTTTGGCCGATAAGATCCAATTAATTGATTGGTGAAAAGGCCTTAGTTAACCTC
>NW_017809944.1:0-207 GCF_001891065.2 Hippocampus comes
AAAAAAAAAAAAAAATCCCCAATACAAGCTACGTTAATTTCTCACACTAAAAATGTTCAGGTGGTTTTCATATACACTATGAGCCATTCAATGTAATCAGATTTTGTTTTTTTTACCGAATTCAACTCTTAAGCTACCTTGTGTGTACCTTGTGTTTACCTTGGGAAGACATTTCTTAAGTATTACTTGAACATCAACATGGCTGAT
>NW_017809945.1:0-207 GCF_001891065.2 Hippocampus comes
AAAAAAAAAAGCAGTGGAGTGCCTTGCATTCCGTTCTGCTCAAGCCCATGGCTCAAAAAGCTTGGCGAGTTTGTGTAAAGTGTGTGAAAGCTCCATTTAAAATATCACCACACACTTTCAAACTCTCGTCTTGTGACCGCCTCGAAAGTGAGACAAGGTGCGGATGGTTGCGGTTCATAAGTGACAAGCCTGAAGCCACAAAGTGGG
>NW_017809946.1:0-207 GCF_001891065.2 Hippocampus comes
AAAAAAAAAGATTTTTGCCAGCAGCCATGTGACATTGGCGAGTGAAAGTATCTCTCGGCGATGTAAGCATCCTCCTGCTCCGACATGTCAAGAGGAGGAAGAGGAAGGAGGAGGTGTAAGCTGTGCAGCGCAAGTTTTCAGACAAAGTTCCCAGCAGGCAACACTGGTAGCTGTGCAACTGACAAAATTTGAAATTTCAGAATTTGG
>NW_017809947.1:0-207 GCF_001891065.2 Hippocampus comes
TCAGACTCACTGAGGAAGGGAGGGAGGTGGCGGGTGTGGGTTACTTTCTGGTCAGTATAAAACAAGTCAATTTTGGCGGTTGTTTAAGCTATAAGAGACTAGTCATTTCTCCGTAAAATAACATAAGAATATTAATTCATTAAAAAAAAAGCCGTTAGAACAACATGAAGGCTGTTGATGACATTTTTTTGTGCAGATCTGGTTGAG
>NW_017809948.1:0-206 GCF_001891065.2 Hippocampus comes
AGAGATAGAGAGAGAGAGAGAGAGAGAGAGAAAGATGGAGGGAGGGAGAGATAGATAGAGAGATAGAGACAGAGGGAGAGAGAAAGAGAGACAGAGGGAGAGTGGCTGACAACACGGCCACCGATGGGGGAACGGAGGGACAAGCAGGAGGCCGGGGGACTGCGTCTCGCTGTCCTATTCCCTCCTTCCCTCGGGATCTCTCCCTC
>NW_017809949.1:0-207 GCF_001891065.2 Hippocampus comes
AAAACACATAATAAAAGCGTAACCGCTTAAAAAACTCTTGCCATAACTTCAAATTATCTCTACATAAGCGCTTATGTCTATTATCTTACAAGATGCGCGCGCCTATATTAATGACTGTGACAGGCAAATTTGTCGCCTTCTGGCACAGTTTAATCCCGTATCTGATGACAAAAACATGTCTAATATGCGTAACAACCCGTGCCTTAC
>NW_017809951.1:0-207 GCF_001891065.2 Hippocampus comes
AAAAGAAAAATCCTGAATAAATTACCCAGATTCCAGGATCAGTTTTGATTTGTAGCCCTGTTGAACTAATAATTTCGAATAAGGAGATTGAATTAGTTAAATTAGTTTGTTCATTCAATTCCATGTTTCCTAAAAATTGACCATTTTCATTGTAAATAGAACAATAACCTTCCAGATTATCAATGATTATAAAAAGACCTCGGTTTC
>NW_017809952.1:0-207 GCF_001891065.2 Hippocampus comes
AAAATGTCGTTAGAATACAAACAAGTGCTTTCATGAATAATTGAATTTAATGGTTGATTAAATAAGGGGATACGTTTAAATCTAAAAAATTAAATATCAAGTACATAAATAATGATACATAAATTAATTTGGAATAAATCTTTTGTGTTAAAACCTTAATATTTCTATGGTTTTTCTACAATCAAAATTTATTTTATCTTGTAAATT
>NW_017809953.1:0-207 GCF_001891065.2 Hippocampus comes
AAAATGAAAGTGCTTTAAATTGAGATATGACATTTACACCTACTAGATCTCTGACTTACCATGTATAACCTGCGTGGTGGTTAGAATTTTGGCCCTATGAGTAATGAGGACCGGCTCACTCAGGGGCACCTTCCCTGGACAGTGCTGACAGATCATTTCCAATGGGATGAGGTGCTTAGGAAATTCCTTTTCCATTGATGGAAACCT
>NW_017809955.1:0-207 GCF_001891065.2 Hippocampus comes
AAAAGGACTGCGAAACAGCGTTTTGCAACCCCTCAATTCGGTGGTTGCGCGACCTTACTTGATCGATTTGACCGACCAAAGATCGGACACCGTCTATCGCCTTTGTGAGCGCAACCTCGCGTTGGATTTGTTGAACCAGCGCACGCATGCTGGCCTTGTCTTTCGCTGTCCAGTCGCGGACGCTGCCATCAACCGCGCAAACAGCGG
>NW_017809956.1:0-207 GCF_001891065.2 Hippocampus comes
AAACAGAGTCGGCCGAGTCCTCCTCGGCCGTTCCGACTCGCCTACTCTTCCCCCATCAGCATAAATAAACCCTCGTTTCAGAGGTGGCTTGGCCAAGAATTCTCGGGCGCCTTCCTCGATCTCACCCAGCCCGAGTTGTCGAGGCGCAAGTCAAGTCGGGTAAAGGCGGCCCGGGTGAAGAGTCGGAAGTGAGTGGCAGATGGGGAG
>NW_017809957.1:0-207 GCF_001891065.2 Hippocampus comes
AAATACAAGAAAAAAACAAAAAACAAACGGGCCTATGATATTCGGGATGGTAAGATACATCAGTTAAATGAATTCGTTATTCGGGCGCCGCTAAAACACGCTAGTCACACACGGAGTGGTCATACAAAAAACTAAGAAGGTAAGATACCACAGTAAGGCAACCTTGCTCCTCGCGCGCGGTAAACTTGCGCTACTCACACGCAGAGA
>NW_017809958.1:0-207 GCF_001891065.2 Hippocampus comes
AAATATATAAAATATTTTAGACCAAATAAAAATTTAGAATCAATCGAAAAAAAAAATAAAAAAATGGACTGTGTACGTACACAGCATAAGAAAATTTTATAATTTTACCCCGTTGTCACAGTTGACCGCTTAATTTTGATCTCTATTTCGGGTGTTTGAAATAGAGGAGAGATGTCTTTATGCTGATAAAAAACTCTGAAGTTTAAG
>NW_017809960.1:0-207 GCF_001891065.2 Hippocampus comes
AAATCTTTTAAAAACATCAGAACACGCATATAGGACCGCAGAAACAGGATGTAGAGAGAATTTGTTGATGTCGTAACACTGATTAAACAAGTGATATAGTTCCTATATGGAAGGTTTAATGGATGTCACGTGTATCAACAACATTCCATTCAATTGAGCCATTTCACCATTTGTCTTCCAAAAGTCTTCCAAAAGTCTTCCAAAAGT
>NW_017809961.1:0-207 GCF_001891065.2 Hippocampus comes
TTTTTTTTTTTATTTATTTTTTTTTTATGTGGAACGAACAGCCTCAGCCGCAATGAGCGCCGCAGAAAAACACGCGCTCTCTTGGCTGCATCCTCGCTGCTGTACTGTCTGTTCACATGAAAGGTGATAACATCGCTGGTAGATTTCTGCATGTTGAAAGCGAATCGTAGCGTTCTCACCCTGAAAAAGTTTTAAAAGGCAGTTTCA
>NW_017809962.1:0-207 GCF_001891065.2 Hippocampus comes
AAATTACGGTTATACCCAATGTTGAAAATAAATTTCTTCAAGAAACCCGTGAAAGTTTCTTTACGTACATTAATCCTAAAACTGTCATCTTCTCCATAGATTTAAATCGATTCTATCATAGAATTGATATCAATTTTGAAAAAGCCAAGGAGAGCTTTTCCAAACTGAGTGAAGAAATTAAACATGCCATTCCAGAGGAGCTTTTTG
>NW_017809963.1:0-207 GCF_001891065.2 Hippocampus comes
AAATGGCAATGTGTTTTTGGCGCGCAAGAACGAAGTCAAGACACCGCCTCTCAAGGATGGCTGTTTGGATGGCATAGTAAGAAAGAAAATCATTCAGATTCTTCAAAAACATCCTGAACACAAGATTGTTGAAGAAAGTATTTCACCATTTGAACTGCAAAAATCTGACGAAATTTTTATCACAAATGTAGTTATGGGCATTCAATC
>NW_017809965.1:0-207 GCF_001891065.2 Hippocampus comes
AAATCAAAATATACATAGGGCAAAAGCACTTGTCTCACAATAAAATAATCATGTTAATGAGGACTTACACTGTTATTGCCATTTTTACTTCAAATTGTACCGGTAGCGTCTTGGTCAGCAGAGACAGGGTGGAGTTGTTATTATCACTGAGAAAACGAAATAGGTCATAAAGTGTCATAAAATATTAAAACATGAATCAAACCATAG
>NW_017809966.1:0-207 GCF_001891065.2 Hippocampus comes
AAAGAGGCGAGGATGTTTGATTCCCGTTGCCAGGGCCTGGTGCAGGTATAGTGAAGCCTGATCCGGATTGCCCAGCCTGAAGTGCAGTAGTGATATTGCATCCAGAGCAAAAGGTTCATGAGAGGAACCCAGTTTTCCCATAAGCACATTCGCTTCAGCGGGTTGAACATGATCTCGCGTGCCGAGAAACAGTGCGAGCGTGCGAGC
>NW_017809967.1:0-207 GCF_001891065.2 Hippocampus comes
AACAACAAATACCAATGATAACTCTGAAAATACAGAAGAAACTACCACAGAAGTTATACGAGAAGAGGTCCCTCCACCTGAAAATATTCCTCCACATATTCGTCGCAATCAGCAAGGATATCCCTTGTCGTTGCGTCTTGTGACTATTGCCACTCCTACATTTTATACAGAAGTTGCTACTCTATTGCAGCAACAATGGGAGCAAGT
>NW_017809968.1:0-207 GCF_001891065.2 Hippocampus comes
AAAGCCTGATAGACCAGACCAATATTTCAATTGGATTGCAATCACAAAATCAATGGACAAATCGGTTGTCTTCTAACCTGAACATATACTTCACTAAATATGATCTAGATGCGGCAAGTGTTTCGGCCGACCAAAGACAGATTTTATTTCAGCAAAATACTATCGAGGAAAATGCACTTAAACTGCACACTCAATTTAAATTAACGG
>NW_017809969.1:0-207 GCF_001891065.2 Hippocampus comes
AACCAACCATATCCGTCACAACCCCACCGCCAAAGGCGATTAAGCAGGTGTGTCTATCATAATGATGTGCCGACAGCCAAGACCATAATGTTTCGCAGGTTTGTAAGGTTTTACGCTCGCATGTTGTATCGATGGTGACACAAGGGATATCTGGCAGATCCACCAAAGATTCCCACAATGGGCGTAAGGTGGTTTCCGTGATCAGCA
>NW_017809970.1:0-207 GCF_001891065.2 Hippocampus comes
AACCAATTTACCAAATGTGTATCTGGCAGGGGTTTTGTGTGCTGGTATGCAAACTAGCAAATTATTTATTGAAAACACTAGAAGTCATGGGGAATTGATCATAAATCATTTGCTTGGCAAAAGTTTATCCTCTGCTTAGCAGCACTTATTTTTTGATTAGTACTTAAAAAAATTAAAGTATCATAAAGTAGTCTAAATCCTAAAAAA
>NW_017809971.1:0-207 GCF_001891065.2 Hippocampus comes
AACTCATAGGAACAGGAGTAGGCCATTCAGCCCTCAAGCCTGGTCCACCATTCTACAGGGTGACCAAAAAGTTGTGACACCGTTACAATGTCTATTAAGTCTTAAAGAAATTATGATTTTTTTTAGACAATTGGGTAGTTATCATGACTTTTTGTATTAGACCATGCCTCATCTGCACCTCAGCTCCATATCCCTCGGTACCCTTAC
>NW_017809972.1:0-207 GCF_001891065.2 Hippocampus comes
AACTTGCTTTTGCTAATGAATAATACTCAAAAGCTTTATCAAAATTCTTTTCATCCTGGTAAATATTAGCAATATTAGTTAATGTGATACCCACATTGGGATCTCCTAATCGTTCTTGAATAACTTTTGACTTTTCGAAGTATCCTAATGCTTTAGAATATAAGGATTGGGATTTATAAACCACTCCAATATTATTATAAAGCCTAG
>NW_017809973.1:0-207 GCF_001891065.2 Hippocampus comes
GCCGATTACAACGCGGTACAGTCGAGTACAGGGAAAATCCATCTGCATGAATAAGTCATGTGTGGCCTTCAACTGGAGTGCATGATCGAGGACTTAAGTAAAGGCTTGTCAAACACACCGCTGTTTAGTCAATCTTGGACTGATACACCCACCGCCGTCCCCAAAAAAGACAGCAAGGGGGCGGAGTCAGCTGGGATGATGATGATG
>NW_017809974.1:0-207 GCF_001891065.2 Hippocampus comes
TCCCTCAATCTTTACAAGAACAAACGGTAAAAAAAATCATAATCTGATTTTTCCAAGATCATCGTAATACATTAATATTAAAGTCAGAGTTTAACAAGGGAACAGAGTAATATTTTCACAAAAGAATCTCAAAAATCCAACAGAATTATCGTAAGATTACACTAATTATTTTTGAAAAAAATAGCAGTACAGTATATTGAAGAAAAT
>NW_017809975.1:0-207 GCF_001891065.2 Hippocampus comes
AATACCTCAAGACAGGAATGTAATTATGAGCAAACCACTAAAACACCTTACTTTATTTGTTCTCATAACGGTAATGACCGCCGCAAATGCAGCACAAACGCCACCAAGTTATTCGTTGATGGCCAGTGAAACCCATGAATTTCAATCAGAATTACTGGACGAAAAAATCATTATCACGGTTGGTTTACCGTTCAATTATCAACCAAC
>NW_017809976.1:0-207 GCF_001891065.2 Hippocampus comes
AATACAAAGCGAAACATATCAGCAAAATTGCACTTGTTGATCAGCAGAATTATTAGTTATTTATTTTTGCCAGGTCACTTGTTTCAGAGGAGCCCATCCATCCCTTCCGTCAGTTAATTAACACCTCACCACCAAACGCTGCAGCCTTCAAATAAGTCGAATACACATGCCGACCTGCTTTACGTGCGTGAGCCTTTTGAGCATTCC
>NW_017809977.1:0-207 GCF_001891065.2 Hippocampus comes
AATACTTTAATTTTATGCCTTTTAAAAATCAAAAATCATTGACTTTTGGTTTTAATTCAACATATTTTTTATTATTGAGAAGGTTTGTTCAAAGGTTTTTTGATAATTTTTTTACATTTACATTGATCAAATGGATATGATTTAAAAAAATGCACGAATGACTATAAATTGAAAAAATTGAATGGAACAACACTGGTAGGGCACTTC
>NW_017809978.1:0-207 GCF_001891065.2 Hippocampus comes
TAGATAAATAGAGAGAGAGAGAAGAAAATCTGGAAAAATTTACCTTAAATTTCTCATTAGCGAAAACAACTCCGCAGTCAATAAATGTATGCGTCTTACTGACGGCACCGACAAGAGGTAAAGAAGACCTTATTATGGAAAATGTTATTTAAAAAAATAATCATCATAGTAATAATAGTGATAAGTGCACACATACCAAAAAAAACC
>NW_017809979.1:0-207 GCF_001891065.2 Hippocampus comes
AACACTCTCAATGCTCAGTGCTTTCCTACTCATAAGGCTCCCATTCACAGCTGAGGTTGCATGACGGCGATGTCCTTCGGCACGAAAGTGGGATGACCTCGGACTGAGCATCCGAGGAAGCAAATAAAAGCGCAGATCAGATTCTCGTCCGGAAGAAAGCAAGTCACCATTCACTTGCTTTTATTTTGTAGTACCCCCAAATACATC
>NW_017809980.1:0-207 GCF_001891065.2 Hippocampus comes
AATCAATCGTTCCAATGGTGATCCAGGCGCTGGAAGTACCATTCGAATCAGAGGAGCCAATACCATTGATGGAGATGGTAGTCCTTTGATCGTCGTTGATGGCGTGCCGCTCAACAACTCGACCACCTATGGTGGAGGAAACAACATCACGGGTGGCGTTACTGGTGGAATTTCTCAACAATCGCGCTTAAATGACATCAATCCCAA
>NW_017809981.1:0-207 GCF_001891065.2 Hippocampus comes
AATTTGTTTATTACAAGCAAATGAAAATCCTGATTTTTTATCGTATGAAGAAGCATTAGAAATATATAAACAAATACAAGAAGAAGAATTAGAAAATGAATTATTCATGTTATCTGGTTATGCTCATTCAAATGAATTTAATAATGATGAATTTATAATGAATAATTCAAATCAAGAAATTTTATTAGTTTGTCCAATATGTCAACA
>NW_017809982.1:0-207 GCF_001891065.2 Hippocampus comes
AAGAAAGCCGACGCCTCCTCCGCCGAAGCGAAGACGGATCCCTCGGGCCAGTCGTCGGTGATGCAGGCTCGCACATGGACCGCAGCTGCGCCGTCGTCGCTTCGCATCGCAATGTCGTATCGGCCGTCGGCCTCGTCGACAGTGAACCCGGCGTGGTGGTGCTCGCCGGGGAAGATGCGCCCGCCCGCCAACGCGTTGAGCCGGTGG
>NW_017809983.1:0-207 GCF_001891065.2 Hippocampus comes
AAGAATACGTTTGCCCCTAAAGTTTAATTCTATATTGTCGAGTTCAAATACCAAATTTAAGATGTAAATGTTTTCAATAAAAAGATGAAAAACGTTGTTATAATGCTGTCAAGCAAAAACACAAATAAAAAAAGAACCAAAGGCGATACTCCAAGGTTTTTGTAAAAGGTGAGTAGACGTTTATTGAAAGTTTCTGAGATAAAATAC
>NW_017809984.1:0-207 GCF_001891065.2 Hippocampus comes
AAGACTAAATTGTCCATAGGTTTGAACGTTTGCTTCTCTATCCGTGCCCAGAGATATGCTGGCGACCACTCCAGGGTGTAGTCTGCCTGACTATCGTCTGTCAACGTGAGTTGGGTTGTAACACGAACACATTGATGCCAATCCTTACCTATGTTGCATTATCCTTAAGCTCGCCAACTAAAGTCTTAGCTGTGTGGTTGTTTTAAA
>NW_017809986.1:0-207 GCF_001891065.2 Hippocampus comes
AATGACGTTTGCTAACAATTTTAATGGTCTCAAACTGTTTTTCATGTCGCAAAGAACGTTTTAAATACGTTCAAAATATCAAATAAATGCTCCAATATGCATCAAATTTGTAAAAAGTTTAACTGGAGTCAAATCATGTGAAGGGAGTCCCCCACCTCTGACATTTTGCTTCACTCGACACCAACGACAACATTCCTGATGAATCCA
>NW_017809987.1:0-207 GCF_001891065.2 Hippocampus comes
AAGCCTCGGAGCGTACGCGAGGCATCGTGGCCTTCTGCGAAGCCTTCCAAAGGGCTCTGCATCCACCGCCGCCTAATCCCGGCAAGGCGTTAGCGCACTACCTGCTCTCACCACAGGTCACGCCAACCCTACCGCCGACAAAGGAAGCACGGTACCGTCCGACGGATCCCGAAGAGCTCTTTAACAGTATCGAGACTCCGCACGATG
>NW_017809988.1:0-207 GCF_001891065.2 Hippocampus comes
AAGCGTAATCTCATGAGAGTAATCATATGACTGGTTTTAATTTTCAAGAATAAAGTTGAATTTATTCAGGAAAAAAAAATCGTATGCACTCAATAAATCTTAAATTTGCGGAAAGATTATGCACATTCTTCAAGTGTTTTTTTTTTTTTTTTAAGAATAAATTTGTTTTTCTAAAAGGGGCACAGTCCTACGAGAATGAAGTCATCA
>NW_017809989.1:0-207 GCF_001891065.2 Hippocampus comes
AAGGTTCCTGTCCCCGGTGATTCCTAGCATACTGTCTTGAGAACTACATTTCCCATGGTGGTCAAAGCCAATTTTTACAGGTATACCAAGATCTCAGCAGTGGAGACTGGCTATTGCAAACGACCCGTGGCACCTGCAGTATCAACAGTGCATTTCGATTTACTACAGGAAGGGAGACCAGCTTCACTCTGAGAGTGGAGTTTGAAG
>NW_017809991.1:0-207 GCF_001891065.2 Hippocampus comes
ACACAGAGTAAAGAATTAAAGTAGTTGTTTTGATAACAATTTAGCAAAAAAAGATCAATGGAGCAACCTTAAGTAATCATGATAGTGAAATTTATGAATGTATTGAAAGAATGAGGGAGAGCTATGTAAGTATAATGCAATAAGTACTGCTGTTGGTAACATTAAAAAAACAACAACTTAACAGTAGAAGATAAATAAAAGTACGTC
>NW_017809992.1:0-207 GCF_001891065.2 Hippocampus comes
AAAAAATCTCTCTACAAAAAAGTAGTTAATTCGTATCAGTGCAACATCGAAATGTGTTTTATTTTTTGCAGCAGACATACTAATACGCACAATTGGTGATCAAACACAAAACGCCGTAGCCACTCAGCTGCAGTCATGGGCGGTTTTTGTCGAGGATAAAGAACGTATGCATGTGAGTACTGTCGTATCTGAATGTGTTGCAACTGT
>NW_017809993.1:0-207 GCF_001891065.2 Hippocampus comes
CTCCAGCACACCCCGCGAACCTTGTGAGGATCAAGGGGATTGGAAAATGGATGAACCTAACCACAAGGAAATTGGGGATTGCAAATTCTGCTGCTGCTTTTGCTGAATTTTTATAGCTGCCGCATTGCTCGCAATTTGTGGCTCTCCCGTGCCTGATCTCGTCTTGGCTCCAAGGTCAACCACAATAAAGCAACATTTTTAAAATCT
>NW_017809994.1:0-207 GCF_001891065.2 Hippocampus comes
ACACCTACGACTCAGTGGCCTTCCTCTTTGGTGGCAATCAGAATGGGACGAGCGCGGCCTTTCGCAACATTGAGGTGACCACCGGGAACGTCATCCCCGAGCCAACCTCCGCAATGATGGCCCTTCTAGCCTTATGTGGCGTTGGAGTGGTGTCTATACGAAAGCGAATTGCCTGACTGACTTGTGGCCTGTTGTCGGGCGCCGTTC
>NW_017809995.1:0-207 GCF_001891065.2 Hippocampus comes
ACATGAGCAAACGTCTGGTCTCCGGGTTACACGGGACTCACAAACTGAAGAAAGTATTCACCACAGCTGCATAAAGCACTTCAGACAAATTATGTTTTATATTCCAGCTTCTACATTCGTTGTTTGCCATGCAAATTTCCATTTCCACTGTACATTTGTATTCTCTGCTGCGTTTTACCTGATGGTAGATAGGTAAGTGGCAGCTCT
>NW_017809998.1:0-207 GCF_001891065.2 Hippocampus comes
ACACACACACAGCCTCCCACGCTTCTGTATTGGGGGCAGAGTTATTACACAATTGCACGGCCACACAAACACAGTGGAGACTGTTTATCAGCTATATGTATTTGTAAAACAATATTAGAACTGAGTTTATTTTATATATCACCATTATGTCATGCAGAGGCTGTCAGCCCTCGCATCAGAGTGAGAATACAATACCCTTCATTATTA
>NW_017810000.1:0-207 GCF_001891065.2 Hippocampus comes
ACCCTGTTCCTCAGCTCACCTATCGCTGATATTCGTCGAACCTAAGCCACCTACACGCGCCTGACCGAGAACACGCCATGAAGAAGACTGCCATCCTCGACTGGTCCTCCCTCGCTGACCGCGACCCCACCTACGCCCTGGTCGCCAACGTCGACCTCGTCGTGGTGCGCTTCGACGACCGCGTCTCCGTGCTCTACGGCCGCTGCG
>NW_017810001.1:0-207 GCF_001891065.2 Hippocampus comes
ACTAGTATGATTGCCGTGACCCTTTCTTGGGTTCTTTAAGACCAAGGTCCCCGACAAGGCCCTGCCCTAGAACTCAGACAATCTTTGTATTTTCATGGCAACAGTAAAAAAGAAAACCCCGTTTTTGGACCCTATTGCCCTTTTTCGGGCTTTGTTGTTACTTAAAGACACCGATTTTATTGCTGAAAATCAAGGGATTATGTTACT
>NW_017810003.1:0-207 GCF_001891065.2 Hippocampus comes
ACTTGAGCGTCATACGCAGCATGTAGATTTTATCTTTAACCGGGTATTCGCTTGAATCGGCTAATCGTCGTTTGTGGACCACCTGCTGTAGGTAAATCAACCTACGCGCAAAAACTTGCTCTAGAGCACAAAGCTGTCTTGCTTGATATAGATACGGTTACTGAACCGGTCGTTCAAGCGGGACTGCGTGCATTGCAAATGAGCGAA
>NW_017810004.1:0-207 GCF_001891065.2 Hippocampus comes
ACTGGCAATGTTCAACAACCAATTTGCCACTGCAGAAACTTTGGGGAAACAAGTTGGACACGACGAAAAAACCGTGAATGAGGTTGTCTCTGCTAACAAGGATTTGTTCGGCACAATGAAGGACAAAGGACAAACCATGGTGGAGCTTATACCCAAGATTAGTTTATGTTTAGACCATCTTTCAGAGGACGGCTGCAATGCTCTGAG
>NW_017810005.1:0-207 GCF_001891065.2 Hippocampus comes
ACTTTTCAATAATCCTGTACTATCCTTGTATAAACCACAAAATTAGATTATGTTGCTGTCATCTGATTAGCCAAAACACTACCATGATGCCCCTAACAATCTCCATTGGCCCCGGGGCCGCAGGTTTCCTACGCTAGCATTAAGTCAGGCACTCGGAAAAACATCAGAGCGTCTTTTGGCTGCCGATGAGACCAAAAAAAAAAAAAA
>NW_017810006.1:0-207 GCF_001891065.2 Hippocampus comes
ACGCGTCTGCGCAGACATTACACATAGACAAAATCGCAGATGATGCCTAAAGCATTCACTTTTATGCGTTTTTTATTCTCAAATAAGGACTCACAATTCAAAAATAACCCCATTTTTTTTGTGACCTAATGTGAATTTTCTTTTTATTACAATACCCTAATATAAAATTTGACTTATATACTAAAGTTTGTGTTAGGATTTGCCCTA
>NW_017810007.1:0-207 GCF_001891065.2 Hippocampus comes
ACGCGTGCCATGTCATTTCGATCTACATCGGTACACATTGTTAGTTCAGACTCATCTTTCATTGAATTGAGAAGAGTAAGTGCTTGCTCGGCATCTTCGAGAGCAGTTTTTCCGCGAGGTAGCGTTCCTGCGATTGGACAGGTTTCGTAAATTTGTCCGGTAACTCGAACGTAGATTTCTGGAGAAGCTCCGACTAATTGTTCCTCT
>NW_017810008.1:0-207 GCF_001891065.2 Hippocampus comes
ACGTGCCCCAAAAGTTGACACGTTGGCACGACCCTGAGCGAGGGTGAGCGGATCAGAAAATGGAGAGAAGCATTTTCATGACACGCGAGCCGTTCCGATCAGGATATCAAAAGGCGCGTCAGTGATTGTGACCCGAGGGCGGTCCTGCGTACTTTACGCCATCCAAACACACACAGTTTGACGTCCCCTTGCCGCACGTCGTCTCCC
>NW_017810009.1:0-207 GCF_001891065.2 Hippocampus comes
ACGGAACGCAGCAGCGCGAAGCCGTATTGCCCAAAAGCCAATTGCGTCAAGTTGCCATCCATCCCTCTGGAGATCGAATGATCGCAGGTGGCCAGATAGAAGACGGCAGCAAATACGCTTTGGTAGTTTGGAAAACAGATGAATTAACCAAGCCTCATCGTATCATTACGCTACCAGCAGCGCCCACACAATTGGCCTATCCCACCA
>NW_017810010.1:0-207 GCF_001891065.2 Hippocampus comes
ACGGGCGGGTCGTTGACGGCAGTCACTGTGCCTGAGACAGTCCCGGTGTCCTCACCGCCGTTGCCGTCCTGGACGATATAGTCAAAGCTGATCGGACCGTTGTAGTTCGCGGCAGGCGTGAACGTCACAACACCCGTGGCCGATACATTGACGGTGCCGTTGGTCACCGGGATTGTCTGTGCCGTGCCCGGTGTAATGGCCGTGCCG
>NW_017810011.1:0-207 GCF_001891065.2 Hippocampus comes
ATAAAATACCCTACTCTTTTATGAGCCGAAAGGGTAATATCTAATATAGCTCGAATCAAATCCTTAACGTAAATAAATGTTAGTTTTTGGGGTTTAGAGCCAATGCTCAACTCTAATCCCTGTTGGATCATTTTAAAAACGGTAAGGATATCTTTGTCTCGGGGGCCAAATACGGCAGTAGGCCGTACAATGGTATAAGGAAAGTTA
>NW_017810013.1:0-207 GCF_001891065.2 Hippocampus comes
ATAAAGGCCACATCTGCGTCATGGGGGCTTTTTGTCATTCTTATCCTCAACCGGTTGGTCCTGCCGCAACCCCGGTGGACACCTATTGCCAGCGTTATAGCGATCCCGTCACGCAGAGGAAAGCGTCATGACAGTGTGGGTGGCGGGAACGCAATACACCGGCCCCTTGCGGGGCCGGCTGCGCACTGGGCAGATAAGGTGCGATCA
>NW_017810014.1:0-207 GCF_001891065.2 Hippocampus comes
ATAATCTCGTCGACTGCTCCCATCGCCATACATGGGAATGGGCTCGCCCTTTAGAATTTTGCGTGCAAATTTGTGAATGGCCAAATCAGGTCTTTGCCGTGGACCATAAACGGTGAAAAAACGCAAGGCAATGAAGCGAATATTATACAACTGCGTGTACACATGTCCCAACATTTCACAAGATAGTTTGCTGCTGGCATAAGGACT
>NW_017810015.1:0-207 GCF_001891065.2 Hippocampus comes
CATTTCTAATTTGACATTAGTGAAATAAATATAAAAAGTCATACTTCAAAATAAAGTTGCGCATAATTTTCTGTATTCATACCGTATAGTTGCACTTTCCTTTAATCTATGATGGACTATTTGTTGTGTATTTGTACCAGTGAATGCAGCGTTTTCATTGAACAGCTGTATGACTCATAGTGTTCATGTACTTAAAAAAAAAAAAAA
>NW_017810017.1:0-207 GCF_001891065.2 Hippocampus comes
ATAGAACCCCCATGGAAGGCTGGCTCTCCCATGTAAACTGCATGGCGAAGATGCGTAATTGCACTTCCCACCACCTTGTTTTCGATTATTAAATCCCATTCAGCGGTAAAAGGACTAAAGTTTTTGTTATAATCTATTTTGGAACTGCCTACTTCTACCTCTTCGAAAGTAGTACTCCCAACATTTTGAGAAAATACGAAATGTACC
>NW_017810018.1:0-207 GCF_001891065.2 Hippocampus comes
ATAGATAAGCAAACATTAATTATTCATGGTCGCGAAGATAAAGTTATACCAAAAGAAAATGCCTATAAATTGTCTTCTTTGATTAGCAAATCGCAATTACACATTTTTGGACAGTGTGGACATTGGGCACAGATAGAACATACAGACCGGTTTAATCGTTTGCTCACTGATTTTCTGGCAGAAGATTAATACAAGATAATAAGAAGG
>NW_017810019.1:0-207 GCF_001891065.2 Hippocampus comes
ACCCATTTGGCTGGCAACCGGTTCAGGGCGTACCTCGCCGACTGCCCGAAGACAGCTGGGATAGTCTCACAGAACGTACGGTTGCCACTAAGTCAATGAGATAGGGAGGTGCTAAACTGTGTAGCATTTTATCAGTAAGTAGCAAAACCTTCAAATTGCATCACTGTCACGATGCGAGGTGGTGTTGGACCCAAAATGCAGGCAGGA
>NW_017810020.1:0-207 GCF_001891065.2 Hippocampus comes
ATAGATCCAAGATGTTGGTCGCCCATTTCATCAATTAATTGTTCTTTTGCAACACCATTCAGGGACTTAACGTTTTCCATATTCAGGTTTTTTATTCGAACAATTTAATAACCCGTGACAGGGCTTCTTTGTTCAAAACGTTTTGTTAAATGTCATGAATGGCCTGGTAGTAAAAGCAGGCTTTTAGTCTAAAAAGCCGTATTATTG
>NW_017810022.1:0-207 GCF_001891065.2 Hippocampus comes
CACCACGATCTAATTGATCAACGTATTGTTTTGGATCACCCCGATAGATTCGATGTGATCAATATTCACAACCTCGGTGATCCGTATGAGATTGAGCATATCGTTAAATGGCTTAATTACGAGATGGAACAACGTGATTACAGCAAACCCATCATTATTAGCGATACCCTGCCTACTTCCTATATCGCCTGGGGTCAGGCAACCAAT
>NW_017810023.1:0-207 GCF_001891065.2 Hippocampus comes
ATCACCCGGTTGATAGGCGCGGCTTTCGGCAAACTCCATACCACGGCCCCGGAAAATCGACCGGTTCGCGCCCCATTGATGGGTAGACACCCGACCAGAGGGCGCGAATCCGGTCAGTCCGCGCGGGGGACGTGCGCGAACCATCTCGGTGAGTGTTGCTATGATGCCCTGCATGGCGAGGTTCCTTAGCTGACGGGAACGCGATCA
>NW_017810025.1:0-207 GCF_001891065.2 Hippocampus comes
ATCCGTCAAACTGGGCATCGGTTTCGAACGCGAAGGTCTCGCCGTATCCCTGCGCCATCATCGCTCCTTACACCGCCGCATAAGCGGGGCATCAGATCAGCGCAACATTACGAGACGGCAAAGAAAGGCCGTTAACGGATGGTTAATGGCCTTGCGCATTTTCAGCACGATATGGCGATACGCGGCCTACTCAGCAGCCGCGTCTTC
>NW_017810026.1:0-207 GCF_001891065.2 Hippocampus comes
ATAGTATTTTCTCGTAGCAAGGCGTTGAGCATCGCCGATTTGCCAGAGCGAACCTCGCCGCAGATAGCCACGCGGATTATGGATCGGTCGTTTTGCGTCATATTCCCTGGCATTTCGGTCCGACTCGTTTGAGTATGATGCCTAAGCCGCACTGGAGAGCTTTGGCCGTTGCAGAGCACTATCGAGAGCAGAAAAATTGATCAGCCT
>NW_017810027.1:0-207 GCF_001891065.2 Hippocampus comes
ATATATCATGCCACCAGAACAAATTTGTATTTTTTGAAAGAAAAATGGCATAATCCGTTGACAATAAAGTTGTGATTTTACAAGGTAGAAGTGAAGGAAAACCATCAGAAGAGCAGTTTGATGTTTGTGTAAAATTCAGCAATGGTGGGTGCTATAAAAATACAACATACAACTCTTCCATTCATAACTTTGCTGCTGTGAATTGGG
>NW_017810028.1:0-207 GCF_001891065.2 Hippocampus comes
ATCGAATCGACCGAGGTGCGCAGCCATGGCGTGTGCACCGCCGACGGGCACGACGACGACACCCGCATCACCGAGCGCAACCTGTCGACGGGCGGCCAGCGACTCCACGGCGATCTGATCGCTGATGCCCTCGACCAGAATCACCGACGTGGCCGACGCCGCGGCCGCCATCGCCGTCGCCGTAGCTCGAAGCGCAGCATCGTGGCC
>NW_017810029.1:0-207 GCF_001891065.2 Hippocampus comes
ATTATTAGAGTTATCTGCCGATACATTCGATTGCCATAAAGTTAGTGTTACGTTTTCCTTTTGGGCATAGTCGTTATTAGTGTAGTATATTGGATTGTTATGGTATAACAAGCATTTTCCAATAGAAGTATTATCCATAAAATCTCCTAAAACGGTATAGCCAATTTCACTAAAAATAAATTTGATGATTCCCTTTAAGTAAAGGAA
>NW_017810030.1:0-207 GCF_001891065.2 Hippocampus comes
ATTCACACTGCTATGACAAGAAGGAAGTAGTAAACAAAAGTAGCAGACAAAGAAATAAACAGAATTATATGCCCATGGTAGTGGCAGCCACCAGTGCATGGCAAAAGGATGTGATGCAATTGTTATTTCATTCAGAAAAGCCCTGCATCTCACCAAGAATGTCCTGCATGGTATCTTACCAAGAATGACCTGGGGTCTTTTCCAAGA
>NW_017810032.1:0-207 GCF_001891065.2 Hippocampus comes
ATTTGTGGATGGGGCAATTCTACAGGTTTTGGCATTTTCGGAACGATCCGCCAATGGAGCGGTTGCCCATGATTTGGGTAATGCTGGAGACACGTCGACCACAGGTACTTGGCTAACTTATACAGGTACATTTACTACTGATGCCGCGGTGGACGAGGGAATCTCATTGTTGATACAAGCAACATGTGGTGGTGCAGGTACTTGCGC
>NW_017810033.1:0-207 GCF_001891065.2 Hippocampus comes
ATTGAGGCTGTAAACTAAATGCTGTCTAAACTTAAAAACTGATTAATTTGATATTGAGCACTTATATAACCTCTATCTCCAATTAAAGTGCAGTTTTTAAGATTGTGTTTTACATCTTTCAAATAATTGACATCGTGGATATGAGTTAGTGTTAAATCAAAAGGAATGAAACACACCGTTTTTATCACAAACTGCATGAAGTTTATA
>NW_017810034.1:0-207 GCF_001891065.2 Hippocampus comes
ATTGCAGATCACACAAAAGCGATGTGGCGAGTCAATCTTCGGAGCTTCACCGTTTATGTCCAGCAGACCCCTGACGAGAGTCCCTGGTAGCTGAACCGGGTCCCGGATTCAATCCGCGCGCTGACCATCAGAACAATTTTGAAGCCGATAACAATCCTGTCCGATGCCAGTTGTAAATACTACGGGCACGCGGTTATCCTGCCATCG
>NW_017810035.1:0-207 GCF_001891065.2 Hippocampus comes
TTTTTTTTCTTTTCTGGAAGTGATAGTCCGCCATGGTTTCAGCAAGTTTGCCCAAGTTAATTGGTCAAAGCAAACCTGCCCACGGGTATGCGGCGAATGACTGGCACCGTATCTCTACTCATTTAACGCTTGTCGTGAAGTAAAAGGGAAGAGAAATTTTCAAAAAGTGCAGTCTCAGAAATGTACTTCATTACAAAAGGGAAAATA
>NW_017810036.1:0-207 GCF_001891065.2 Hippocampus comes
ATGATCCGTATCTTCTCTTCGGAGCTAAAGTGCTTGCGGGTCTTTCTTTTAAGTTCACTGATCAACGAACTTGTACTTCTTTTCTTAGTCATTTTATTATGGTTAAGATTAATAAATTTATTCATTTCTCTCTCTTAACTCTGACTTCAATAAAGTTCACTTTTCGCTGACGCTATACAATGTCCAGTTCTGACTAGTCGTATTCTG
>NW_017810037.1:0-207 GCF_001891065.2 Hippocampus comes
ATGATTTAAGGAAATGTTTGTGTGTGTTTTTGTGCGGTCCATGTTCATGTCCCTGCTGTCTCAGTGTATGTGTGTTTTTTAAAACGAGCACTACAAATAAGTATCATTCGATTCGAAAATACCGTCCCCGATGATATAACAGAAACCGACAGACACTAACTGATGCCCAGACGATAGACCCCTAACTGAAAGGTTAAAAACAGAAAA
>NW_017810040.1:0-207 GCF_001891065.2 Hippocampus comes
ATGCGCGTGCCTTTGGCGATCTCGATTCACTGTATGAACAGATAAATCACCACCGCCGAGTCGCACTTTCGGCGTTCAGAGAATCTGTTGAAGAGGAGCAATTTCCAAGCCCAAGCGAATGCGCAACAATCTCAGACGCGGAGTTTGAAAGTTTTATTACACGACTAAAATAGTCTATTTGGCTAAGGAAAGTTGCACCCAGAACCA
>NW_017810042.1:0-207 GCF_001891065.2 Hippocampus comes
ATGAGGTTGAGCTGTCTTGGGGGAACATCTTTGTGACACACTTTGAAAATCCCTCTGCTGCTGTAGTCGCTTCTGTTTTACATCAACTGCTGTTTAATTTGGCTAAAGAGGAATTGAGGCCTGTGGTAAGTATGCTTGTTGGGGAGCAGTTTTGGAACAAGAGTTTTCCAAATGCACTTTATGTACTCTGGGTGGTGTTTTTTTTTT
>NW_017810043.1:0-207 GCF_001891065.2 Hippocampus comes
ATGGCGACCGCATGTTTCTGGGGCGTTACATCGCCGCCGCAGACCCCTGATATTCGAAAAGAATACCCGAGACATCGTCAGGGAACGGTTGTTCGCCCGCAAATTCTCCGAGCTTCCATAGCAGGGCTTCGAAAAAGGATGGGCCTGATACATCGGTCAGCTGATCCATCATCGCCTCTAGCCCCGCCTCCTGCAGCATCTCGCCAT
>NW_017810044.1:0-207 GCF_001891065.2 Hippocampus comes
GACAGCCAAAACCTAAAAACAAATAATTAAAATTCTAACTCATGAAGGCCACCGTTTTAATGGATGCAGCACTTTCAGACAAACTCCAAGCCATCAGTACAAGTCAGCAGCCGCCCGGTCACGCGGCCGTCACCGTGCAGTGATGCACGGAAGCAGTTAATTGAATCAAAACGTGCAACGTGATGATTCACCTTCAAATGTTGCTCG
>NW_017810045.1:0-207 GCF_001891065.2 Hippocampus comes
AGAACCAAATTTCAGCTCGCTAACACATAACGGGGCGACGCCATGGATGGGCTAGCGACTGAATCGCTGACGGCGCTCTAACCCTTCAAACAATGGTTATTTGAACGCAAATGGTGGCGCAAAACACATAGACCGACAATATCGCTATACTCCCGAGATTATATTCTTTGTTCTTTATTTCATGGAGGAAAGATCATTTGCAAGTTG
>NW_017810046.1:0-207 GCF_001891065.2 Hippocampus comes
AGAAATGTATTTTTCCCCATTTGTAACCTCATTTTGAGATCACAGTGACGAAGAATGAGCGTTTGAGATTCTTCTTCCTCAAAACTTGGCCCCGATGATGTCATCGCTGATGATATCGGTTTTCGTGTTTGTTTTTTAAATGATGGATTGCTATCGGAACAATTTTTTTGAGTAAATAGAAAAATAATCGGTTTCAGCGTGAAAGTG
>NW_017810047.1:0-207 GCF_001891065.2 Hippocampus comes
ATTATTCAAATGAAAAAATTATGAGAAGTATTGGACAAATACCAGAAAGAATGAATTAAAAAAAAAAATAGAAAAAGTAAACGAAAATAGAAATATCCCCCCACCCCAAATAAACAGTGGGGATAAAACAAACTGAATGGAACAAAAGTCCAAAAAAACTCAATTGTAGTCCATTTTCTTGATTTGCCCCTATTTCTTATGGTGTTA
>NW_017810048.1:0-207 GCF_001891065.2 Hippocampus comes
AGAGCGTAGGAATATATTTGTTTTAAGACGGCTTTCCTCGGTACAGTTTAGAGCATACAATATTAAAAGAACTTTTGGCACTACTTTTAGTTTATTATCTTTATCGTATCTTAACTTAGAATCATGAAAATCATAATAAGCAGTATTTTGGTCACTACTTTTTCGTTATCAGCTTGTTCTTCACAAAAGATGTTAGTAAAAAATCCG
>NW_017810049.1:0-207 GCF_001891065.2 Hippocampus comes
AGAGCTGCCTCGGGTCGCGTCGGTGGATGCGGGCGGGGCGCTGGCATCGGGCCGGCCGGGGAAAGATGCGTAAGCGACGTGTACGAGAAGCAGCCTGTTTAGCCGGCGGCCGACGGACGCCGGCCAGGGGGCCTGCGTGTGCCCCTTCGGGCATGTTCGAGGCGCGACGGCCTGTGCCGTGCCTCATCGATGCAGGCAGCGGGCGTA
>NW_017810050.1:0-207 GCF_001891065.2 Hippocampus comes
GAGAGAAATAGCGTGTTTTTGCTTTAATAGCTTGCTTTTGCCCAGTAGTTAGATCAAAGGTTTTGATAATGGAGTAATTGCGGTTTTGCCATCGTAAATCGAAGCCTAGTTCAGCCCAACAAATTTTGCCATTTGCATAAGAAAGTGCAGAGTTCGGCGCATCAATAATGATGCCAGGGGTGGTGATTTTTGTTTCCTTTCCATTTG
>NW_017810051.1:0-207 GCF_001891065.2 Hippocampus comes
AGGGTGTTGCGCTCCCAGCCACATTCTGAAATAAAAAATAAAAAAAAAGCACATGACACATCCAATGCAGGCCAACAGCACACGCATGAACAAACAGACAAACAAGACATGCATATGCACATCAACTTGTTGACTAAACATCTTTGTATGTGGTTAAGCACTCAGGAAGCAACAAGAGGAGAATTGTTTGAGAGCTGAATAGAATGA
>NW_017810052.1:0-207 GCF_001891065.2 Hippocampus comes
AGCCCGGGCTTCACCCGGTCCAACTCGTCCCGGATGACGCTGGAAACATCCCCGGTTCTCAGGACAACCTTGAAGGTGGGCGCCGCATCACCCAGCTCATCAGTCAGCGCCGCAATGTGCTCCTCCAATTGCTTTGAGAATGCTGCTTGCTCATCACGCACGTGCTGTCTCAGGGTTTCCGCCCCAAGAAAGCCCTTGAACGGCTCG
>NW_017810053.1:0-207 GCF_001891065.2 Hippocampus comes
AGCTGGTGAGCCCGCTGGCGGCGCCAGGGTCGATGTTGGCGCTGCCGGTGCTGACCGGGCTGCTGGGGGTGGGCTACTTGAAGATCGTGGCCGGGCTGGTTTTGCCCAGCCTCGCCTCGCTCTTGGCGTTGCCGACGGCCTGGCTGGCGGACGGGTTGATCGCGCTGGTCCAGCAGTCCGGGCGCATGCCGGGCGCGACGGTATACC
>NW_017810054.1:0-207 GCF_001891065.2 Hippocampus comes
AGCATCGGTAATATCAGTAAATTGAGTCGCCGAACTGATATTGGGTAAGCCTAAGATCAAAACCGTGCCAAGCACTGCGAATGATGACTGGCTAACGATGTATTGATCGATGAGTTTTATGTTGAACAAGCATTGTTTGTATTGGTTTTTCCAACTTTCGAAATGCCATAGCATTTTACTTTATCTCCCTGCCAATTCAGTTATCTC
>NW_017810056.1:0-207 GCF_001891065.2 Hippocampus comes
AGCGCGCTGACAATCTGCATGACGATGGAGCGGGCTTCCTTCTCGGACATCAGTTTGTTTTGCTTCAGGTAGAAGTCCAGGTCGTTGCCTTCGCAGAACTCCAGAACTGTACAGAACCTGGAGGGGAAAGAGAATGCGGACATGACAAAACTATCAGTGAACTGTCGCGGAAAAGGTTGAGAGAAAATAATGGAGCTTGGACTCGCA
>NW_017810057.1:0-207 GCF_001891065.2 Hippocampus comes
AGTCGAGGAGGTCATCTCGGTCTCTGCGTCGGGCTCGGGGTGAGGAGCATTCGAGAACCGGATTCGTTTGAATTCGGCATCGCCCACCCATTTAGGAATGCTCCTCGGAAATGCTCCCAATCCCGAGGGGGGTTCACCACCACGGGGGCCGGTGCTCTGGATCGCCTTTTTGGTTGAGGTGAATTGAAGACGTCGGCCGGTATAGGC
>NW_017810058.1:0-207 GCF_001891065.2 Hippocampus comes
CGAAGGACTAATTTGTCGGTACTTCAGTTTAAATACGGAACATGAGTATGTTTGTTACCTCTGCTCACAATGTGTAAAATGCGCTACCACGGCAACGACCACACGCCTCACTCTCGGCATCCCGCACCAGCACGCCCGCCAAAGCATTTTTGGAACGACTTCATTTAAGATCAATTGACTTCATTGCATATTGTGGCTCTTTCCAAA
>NW_017810059.1:0-207 GCF_001891065.2 Hippocampus comes
AGTTGGCAGGGGTCTCGAAGAAGACCGTCTCGCGCGTGATCAATGACTCACCCACGGTGAACGAGGAGACGCGCAAGGGCATCAAGGGGCTGATCCGCGAAATCGGGTATCGACCGGATCCACAGGCGCGCGGGCTCGCGTCGCGCCGCTCCTACCTGGTGGGCCTGATCACCGATAACCCCACGCCGCAGTACGTGGTCAACATCC
>NW_017810060.1:0-207 GCF_001891065.2 Hippocampus comes
ACTCTCTCCAGCATGGAAATGACACGCTCAAGAGCTGTGGAGTCAGGCGCCCCGGCTGAGCGGGTTGGTCGACCGTCATCCTGGCCCGCTGTATTCTGCAGCATCTCAACTTTGTTCACATGAACCTGTTCAGTGGGTTTCCTGCTTGCCACAGCTGACGCAGCAGCCCTTGAACTCATCTCTGTCTGGTACTCATCCAGTATAGCC
>NW_017810063.1:0-207 GCF_001891065.2 Hippocampus comes
AGGTCATTGAGAGCGATGGATTCAATCGTTCGGAATGGCGAGGAGTGCATGGACCAGACTTAGGAGAGTCGTGTGGACTACTACCGGCCAGTTCAGTCCAGATGAGGCGTGGGAAATGCGAGTACCCGGAGCATTAAATGAGGTAAGGTCCCTGGACTAAGGCCCTGAGCATCCAAGTATGTTAAATACGACGGGCATCACGCAGAC
>NW_017810064.1:0-207 GCF_001891065.2 Hippocampus comes
TAGTGTTGTGCTGTTAATAGCCTGTTAAGAAAATAAAGTGTTTGGCTACACTCTGGCCTTATTATTTTGCCTCCTGACACCACAAACATAACCCGGTTAGGGACGATTAAAGGAACGGATAAAAACTGTTCCATCTTTGCTTAGTCTGTCCTTTTCAAAAAACTTCTCGTCCCCATCCTCCGTCCCCAAAATGGGCATCCCAGGGAC
>NW_017810066.1:0-207 GCF_001891065.2 Hippocampus comes
TTTATCCCCTTTGAATTAGTTCCTGCAGTATGGAACCAGGACCTCAACCCACGTGAGGCCCTCCACCGAATTGTCACATGGATCCGTCGCAAGTCCTTGGATGAGGCTTGTGGCCACCTGATCACTTGGCTCCTGGTGGCCTGCACCTCCAAGGCCGGAACACAGGCTGGCACTATGAGCTTGGTGACCCAAGATGCAGCTCTGCTC
>NW_017810067.1:0-207 GCF_001891065.2 Hippocampus comes
CAAAACCGTTACAAACAATTGCTCATTTCTTACTCAAACTCACGTTATGTGATAACTCGTGCTCGCTTTGAGTGAATATCTTTATGGCAAAATGTGATTACTCAAATGGCAACGCCCAAGCTTCATTCGGCTCGATGTGACTACTCCTGCTCGCCTTCTCCTAGCTCTCTTGAGACAACAAGCGATTACTCTGATGTTTCGCAACAG
>NW_017810068.1:0-207 GCF_001891065.2 Hippocampus comes
CAAAATTTTGGGGTGGTAGGAAAGATAGTGCTTTTGGGACCATTGTGTAGATTTTCAAACAGCAATTAAAAATTTACAAGCAATAATGCTTTGGGAAGTATATGGATGGGTGAAGTGTACCGTACACTTCCACAGCATATACACCAAAAATACATAGCTACCATGTCAGTACTCACTACATTTATTTCTATGCACACAGCACATCAC
>NW_017810069.1:0-207 GCF_001891065.2 Hippocampus comes
CAAAGAACTCAATAACTTCGATTTCAACTTGCAAGGGGCTTTCAGCAAGTTCCGGAAACGCAAAATGCAGAGAATGAAATACCAGAAACAGATCAAACAGAAAGCAATGGTGCAAAGGAAAGACCCCTCTTTCAAGGACAAACTCCGGCAGAAATTCATCGACACTGCTCTCACCTACATTGGCACTCCCTACAAAAGGAAGTACCA
>NW_017810070.1:0-207 GCF_001891065.2 Hippocampus comes
CTTTGCTCATCTCAAGACAAAAGAAAAAGAGATCATGAAGTGGATTGTCGAGTTTATTTTTATCAATTAAGAAAAAAAACTGAGGACCGCCAATCGCATCCGTCAAAATATTCTTTTCATCTAGTAACATCGTCAACTGCTGTTTCCATTTTAGGATAAGAAGCTGTACACATTCTCACCTCCGAGATCACAGGCACTCTTGAAGGC
>NW_017810071.1:0-207 GCF_001891065.2 Hippocampus comes
CAAGCCATCATTACTTTTTGAGTCCGCAATCTTTTGAAGAGTCTCAAAATCCAAACTATCACCTTGCGCTGAATCGATACCGAATTCCAAATCAACAGTAATGCGCTTTTTGTCCGTATAACTACGCGCCTGAACTTCGTTTTTAAGCATTAGTCTAATCGAACTGGCCGCCTCGGTCTTGCTGGTTTGTGCACCAGCAATAAAATC
>NW_017810072.1:0-207 GCF_001891065.2 Hippocampus comes
TGTTGTGATTGTTGCCGCTGTGGCTGGTGAATGAGCGTTCTGGATTCACTTGCCTGGAGGTAAAACGGCTTCTTAGTGTGGCCACTCTTTCCGTGGAGCGAGACGCACTTTGGCGGAGAAATGCCAGGACCTCAAATGTCGACAATGAAAAAGCACTTCCGATAAAATCTGAGCCCTGCGATTGGCTGGCAAGCGGTTCAGGGTGTC
>NW_017810073.1:0-207 GCF_001891065.2 Hippocampus comes
GTGTGTGTGTGTGTGTGTGTGTTCACAGTGAGACCCAGAGGGAGTTAGAAGAGAGGACTCATGAAGTTTTAGACATGGACTGTGCACTAAAGGAAAGACAGGGGGAGCTCCAGCAAAGAGCAACTCTGGTACAAAATCAACCTCCGTGTGCCTCTTAGGAGTATTTTGGAGACTACACTTTTTTTTTTTTTTTTTTTTTTTTAAACC
>NW_017810075.1:0-207 GCF_001891065.2 Hippocampus comes
CATAAGCAGGCTCGCGGCCCGCTAATGCACAACTCGGATACGCGGCGCAAGCCTAGCTGAATGATTGCGTCAAAATGGCCGCGGTCCCCTTGTGAGCAAGAAGGAGGCGAGCCCGATTCCGGCCGCGCCTGTAAGCATTAGCCCAAGCAGGACGCCAATCGGCATGTGGTTGTTCATGCGGGCTCTGACTGTGCGCCATAGCAAGAA
>NW_017810076.1:0-207 GCF_001891065.2 Hippocampus comes
CATAGGAGGCTTGATCATGGGATTTGGAGAGGCCTATATGGAAAAGGAATACGCGCTGAGTATTGGTATTGTACTCTTGATGTTCGGCATTTACAAGTCTACCCAAGTATGGTCGGACAATCGGGAAAGGGAAGGGGAAAATGAAGAATAAAACCGCTTTTGCCATAGGGGATACCGTTGAGGTATTGGATGATACCATTAGCGGAA
>NW_017810077.1:0-207 GCF_001891065.2 Hippocampus comes
CACTGACTTCATCTATGTTCGCAACTAGATTGAACTCCCGTGCATCAGCTCAGAGCTTATTGTTTTCCGAAAGAGCCCACTTTGGGTGGCACGGCCATCAGTGTGAAAAATGGCCTGGTGCCAGCGAGGCTACAAGTTGGACAGAATAGAGCGATCGGGCGAATGTCTGCCGAGAATGTCGGTGTCTGTCATTGTCTGGAGAGAGAG
>NW_017810078.1:0-207 GCF_001891065.2 Hippocampus comes
CACGCACATTGCGGGGCTTCAGGTCTTCTTCCAAGCCTTGCTCAACCAAAACCCGCTCATCCATCTCTTCTCAAAATCTCGAGAAGCGGTGTTGGAGGCGATAGAGAGCCAGGGGATCAGCCATCTTTCGGCGACCCCGACCTTCTTTCGCCTGCTCGCGCCTTTTGATCGACCCCAGGCGTCCGTGCGTCGAGTCACCTTTGGCGG
>NW_017810079.1:0-207 GCF_001891065.2 Hippocampus comes
CATCGCCGATCGCCTGGGCCTGCCTGAACACCTCAGCACCCAGCGTTTCGCGGCGTGCTTCTGGAAAATGCAGGCGAAGCTGGAATGAGAGGCTCTTCCGGGTTTCGTGTGGGCCATCCGAACTGTGGGCCATCCGAACAAAGACGGCCTGGCGTTTGGGTTGCGGTAGCAGCCCGTTGGAAAACTCAGCGCCAACCAAAGACCCAG
>NW_017810080.1:0-207 GCF_001891065.2 Hippocampus comes
GGGGGGGGGGGCATAAATAGACCAAGAGGGACAAGCAAAAATGGCAGCACCATACCGTGTCGCGAAGTCAATTGGAGAAGAAACGGAGGGGCTTTTTCCGGTGCGGCACCATCTGCTGGACCTGCCGGGGCACCGCATCGATGGCCCCGATGCAGAACGGCCAGCGGATATGCTGTTCGCTCAAGTTTCCCTGACAAAAATTCAAAC
>NW_017810081.1:0-207 GCF_001891065.2 Hippocampus comes
CAGCTGCATTTTTGTAATTGTTATTTTCTTTGACATTTTCAATAAAATCTTCTGGCTGAGCAATAAGAATGGGTTTAATGCACTTTTTCCCCTTTTTGTTGATGTATGTAATCTGTTTCCCAGAACCAGATTCTAATGTATTTTCCTGACCTTTTGTTTCGTGTTTTCTTTCTTCTTGATTTTGGGCTATAGTCAATTATTAATGCC
>NW_017810083.1:0-207 GCF_001891065.2 Hippocampus comes
CAGCTGGCAGGGCCTACGCGAACGTGGAGGAGATCTGTGATCGCATCGACGTTGGTGCTGCCTCCAATGCCTCCGGAGCTTGACGAAGCCGAGACCCGATACCGGGGCAAGGACCTGGATCGACTGGTAGGGGGGCTGGAGTACGCCCAAAGCCTGGGCTCGACCTCTGAGATGCAGGCAGCCATTGAGGCATGTCGCAAGTACCTG
>NW_017810085.1:0-207 GCF_001891065.2 Hippocampus comes
CAGGCGGCTGCGGGCCGCGGTGTAGAGCGGCTGCGAGCCGCGGCGTAGACTTGGTGTCGGAGACTCCCAACTGCTCCTTTGCCTAAGTCTGGGCTGGACCGCCTCGGTCCAGGGCGTCGATCTTGGCCACTTTCTTGCCGGAGCGTTCGACGTTGAACTCATTGGCGAGCCAGATATCCACCAGCATGGTTGCGACCGAAGGGCCGG
>NW_017810086.1:0-207 GCF_001891065.2 Hippocampus comes
CAGGAGATCACAAGAATGAATGCAACAAGTCATCAACTACATTGGCGTCATTATTTTTTTAATTAAACGTTGTTCTGTAATTTCCGACAAAGATAGAATGTCGATGATTGAATTTACTTGCATATATGATGGAAGCCTGATGTGATGGTTGTATCTAAAATCTATTTCAAGGCAACTCTCCCCCTTAAATAATAAACAGGTACACAC
>NW_017810087.1:0-207 GCF_001891065.2 Hippocampus comes
CCAACTCATGCTCTCTACGAGTGGCACGATCCAGAAGGGTGGTCACTTTCACGCGGATGGCACCTTCCACGAAGGGGAGCATTGACATGTTGAAAGCTGTAATCCGCTTTTCTCTGAACTACTCGGCGTTGGTGATTATCGCTGCGACGCTTGTCGTTGGTTACGCGGCGTACCGTTTGCCGAGCATGTCGGTCGATGTGTTCCCCG
>NW_017810088.1:0-207 GCF_001891065.2 Hippocampus comes
CCAAGTTTATTTCTTCATCAAATGGCTTTAAAAAACCTTCTTTAGATTTTGCCTCTTCACTCATGTTAGCACATAGTAAATGCGCCCCATCAAAAGTTTTTAATCCAAAAGAAGTTTTTACCCCTGTGTCATATGAATATGAAGCCATTTTAACTGAATTATCCAACATCAATAATGCCCATTCAATTTTTTCCTCATGTGTTTCAA
>NW_017810089.1:0-207 GCF_001891065.2 Hippocampus comes
CATTTGACCCCAAAAGTTGAATAACTCCAAAAGTTAGGTCGGCTTCCTTTTTCACCCAATTTAGGTTATTTTTGATACAACTCTTTTAATGAACTGTACAAATAAATGTTGCATGGCTATTGCCTAATAAAGTTGGTCACAAAAATAAAGAGCGTTTCATAAGTCTATGTCTCTTTTTTGACTTCAAGCCAGCGCCGCGAGAGTGGC
>NW_017810090.1:0-207 GCF_001891065.2 Hippocampus comes
CCATCTGTTCCGTTGATATAGAGAAAAGAAAAAAATATGTTCGGGAATGGCAAGTCCTTTCTTTACCCAGCGGACATGATTTATAGACATGCTCGATTACATTTTTGTAAAAAAAAACATGTCTATCAAACTATATGGATGCAGTGACAGGTTGCGACAATATTAAATGTGGCCCAAAGGAACTCTGATCATCTTTGTCTTGACCGA
>NW_017810092.1:0-207 GCF_001891065.2 Hippocampus comes
CCATCACGAGCAGCCGCGATTTCCTACCCGCTCTTTCAAGTCAGCAAATACCCTATCATCCCGATTAAATGGCTCTTCGGGGGCTCAACCGCGACGACCCCATTTTGCCGTCAATTACCGTATTAAACTATCGTTGCTTATTGAGAACGCGTCGTTACGGCGGCGATCGTTCCCAAGGAGAGGGTCAGGAGGAAGAAAAAAAAAAAA
>NW_017810093.1:0-207 GCF_001891065.2 Hippocampus comes
CCATTGTCAGATCTGTTCATCGTTTATAATGACAATTATTTTGTAGATACTTTTATGCCCCGTAGTCGTTCTATAAACTTGAAACTCACCTATTGGTTGAATATTTGAGTTCAAGTTCAAAAATCAAACCCAAGTTCAAATTCCGAATTCCAAAAAAGGAAAAGTTTCTTAATTTGCTTTGCCATAAACCGAATGGTTGTGGTTGAG
>NW_017810094.1:0-207 GCF_001891065.2 Hippocampus comes
CCCTGAAAGAAAGGTACGATGCCTTGATGTCTTATCTTAACGTTTAATCTTTCAGACATAAGATGTAAGACTTTAATCTAATAAGTTCTATGTCTAAAAAATAAAACCATTAGTAAATGTTACTCAATTACCAATTAGTGTGAAATAAATTTTCGACCTTTAGTCTTTTCCTATATGAGTATTTATTTTTTGGATAATGAGGCTAGC
>NW_017810095.1:0-207 GCF_001891065.2 Hippocampus comes
CCCGCCGTCTTCGTCGTCTTCCCAGCGGATGGGCGAGCCGGGCTCGAGACCGAGGAGCAGCAGGGCGGTGTGGACGATGGAGGGCCGGGCCTGCATGACGAGGATCGATTCGTGCTCGCGGGTGTCGGGCGAGCAGGCCAGTTGCTCGAGGAACTCGCCCTCGCGGAGGCAGACGCGTGCGGCGATATCGACGTGGTGTTGTTCACG
>NW_017810096.1:0-207 GCF_001891065.2 Hippocampus comes
CCCGAAGCCTCGCATTCGCCTCCATCATCTGGTTCGTGAAGTCGACGACCTCCTCGGGCAGCTCGGCCGGGGCTTGCACTGATGCCGTCTCCTCGGTGGTCTCAAGCATCGGCGCCAAGCTCGCGGACTCTGCTTGATGCGCTTTCACCCTCGCCTGCACCCGGCGCAGCGCCGCGGCAACGTCAGGGTTGGCAGGGACGTAGGCAG
>NW_017810097.1:0-207 GCF_001891065.2 Hippocampus comes
CCTTGGAAGGGTGGACCGACGGGGAGGCTGGCTTCCCCCTCCCCTCCCCTCTCCTCCTCGCCGGGCCCGTGCGGTGGCTTCCCAGCGGCGACGAGCTTGCCAATTTTGTGTCGCTGCGTCGTAGCGCGACCGCTTGGCGCAACGATTGATCACCCCGATGGCCGTCCGAGCACTCCGCCGCGTCACACCCGATCGGTGAGGAGGCCG
>NW_017810098.1:0-207 GCF_001891065.2 Hippocampus comes
CCTGCTTTTTCCATTTCCTGAAGATAAGCATTATTAAATTCATAACGATGGCGATGACGTTCCCTAATTTTTAACTTAGTATAGGCTTTATGAACATTAGAATTCTTTGTCAGATCACAGGTATATGCTCCTAAACGCATAGTACCTCCCTTTTTAGTAATTTTCTTTTGATCGGGCATCAAGTCAATAATAGGCTCCTTTGTATTA
>NW_017810100.1:0-207 GCF_001891065.2 Hippocampus comes
CCTGTAATTTCACGACGTCAACAGAGAAAGCCTTGTCCTGACAAGCCTTCAGCACAAGAAACCCGTAACTATTTTGGAATAAATAAATTAAGATGGCAGGTTGAGCGCGCATTTTCTTGGCTAAAAAGGAAATTTCGAAGGTTAATGATTCGTTGGGAGAGAACAGAAAGCAGGGCGATTTCATGAAAAAGATTTGACACCTATCAC
>NW_017810101.1:0-207 GCF_001891065.2 Hippocampus comes
CCTGGCCGAGGTAGCGCAGGTCCACCTGGACGCTGCGTTGCTGCTCCGTGCGAGGCACGTTCTCGGCATCGAGGGTCGCTGCGGCCTGCTCGCCCAGCTCTTCCAGGATGTCGACCACCTCCTGCGGCGAGGTGTCGGAGAAGCGGCGGATGAAGGTGCGCGAGGCCTCGTCGCGAACGCTGGTGGTGGCGTCGCCGTAGGCGCACA
>NW_017810102.1:0-207 GCF_001891065.2 Hippocampus comes
CCGCCCAAATATACAATTATGAAAATGGGCATCCACTTCTACCTAGCCAGGAAAAATATACTCGTTACAAAAAACAACCAGACGGCAGCTACAAAGTAAAAAATAAACTCCTTAACCACTGCTGGAAACTTTGGCACTCCTGTGTAATTACCTGGGACGGAATTGTAGTACCATGCTGTTTTGATAAAGATGCCCAACACCAATTAG
>NW_017810103.1:0-207 GCF_001891065.2 Hippocampus comes
CTTGTTGCCATTCACTCCCTCGTCCTCTGTCACGTTTACTCCAAATCCGTGCTGATGTCAAATGTAATCGTGGCGCTCAGCCGCCAGTGCCATCTTGAAATTCACACATTACCCGTGTCGGAAAACCGTAATTGACGTGCCTCGACGTCGATGGCGTCGAATGTTCGGATTCCTTTTGCGGCGCCGGAAATGAGTTCACGAAAGACA
>NW_017810104.1:0-207 GCF_001891065.2 Hippocampus comes
CCGTGTTGACGTAATTAACAATTTTCCATGTATTTGTATTATTCATAGCTTCTTATCGACAATTAAAGCATAAAGACTTAATGAAAATCTCCGGGCAAAGTTTGCTAATAATTATTTTTTGTTTATTTGGGTGTCAGTCATTGCATAAACCGAGCTGGGGGCGTGTACAATCTTTTAAACAACTTGCTAATGATAAAAATTCACTAG
>NW_017810106.1:0-207 GCF_001891065.2 Hippocampus comes
CTATTATGTTTATGTAAAGAATAATCAGGTGTATGAGAAACAACTTAAAAATGAAGTTATTCGTTAAAAAAGTATAATAATACTATTTATACATTCCTTTGCATTTAAAACTAAGTAGAAGTTTTTATTTTTACCCAACTATGGAAGAGAAAGTAATATTGGTTAACCAGAATGATGAGCAAATTGGTTTAATACCTAAAATGGAAG
>NW_017810107.1:0-207 GCF_001891065.2 Hippocampus comes
CTAGAATCCAAACTACCAGAAGGCGACCAATTATAAGTACAATCAGCACATCCTGTTACGGTTAGCTCGGAAGATTCTCCTATAAGTATGGTGTCATTAGGACTTATACTTAAAGAATCTTCTAAAATAATTATCTGTTGGTTGGTGCTGAGTGTTGTCATACAACCAAATTGATTAGTAATCTCCGCAGAAAAAACGTCAGCTAAG
>NW_017810108.1:0-207 GCF_001891065.2 Hippocampus comes
CTAGGGTTAGTGCACGAAGTGGTTGCCAACGATGACCTAGAGGCGAGGGCGATGGTGTTCGCCACCGAAATTGCCAATGGTCCTCAAGTTGCTACACGGTTGCTCAAACGCTCGATCTACAACGCCTACGATCTTAGCTGGGAGCAATCTCTAGATGAGATTGCCGCCAAAACGGCGATTTCAGATCACCATCCGGACGCGCGTGAA
>NW_017810109.1:0-207 GCF_001891065.2 Hippocampus comes
CTCAGGTATTTCTGTGTACTCGAATTTGATATTTTTCTTCTGAAAGTGCTCTTTTAAAGCTACCGCATCAGGGTACCAAATGAAATCATAAGTTGATCCGGTCATGAATAGTTGTTCAGGCTTATGCCCAAGTCTATCCAGTGCTGAAGTAAAATCAGCAATTGTAGTAGGATGAATAGCTGGTGAAAAGGCACCACATTTAGAAAA
>NW_017810110.1:0-207 GCF_001891065.2 Hippocampus comes
GGACGTAAATGTAAATGAATGATATCAAAAATAGTCCGTGATTCCAAGAAATCTTATGACGATGGAATCACTTACATGTCGCCGTATTGGATCCAATGAGAGTAAATAGCGGCGCGGAGACAATTATTCCGGATTTTCGAACGGGACTGGTTTGAGGTTGCGCTACTGCATTGGGCTTCCGGATTCCGGGTACTAGAACTTCCCTTG
>NW_017810111.1:0-207 GCF_001891065.2 Hippocampus comes
GTTCCGCTGCCAGCTCACGTTTATTTTTGTGCTAGCAGCTGGCCAAATTGTACATACAGCTCGAGGTGTCCAGAGAGCACAACAATAATCTTCTCCCACATTGTCCTCTCAAATGTGGTCACAAATGCCGCCTCGTGTACTGGATGCTGTGTGTGACGTCGCACATCCCGAAGTTAAGAATGGCTACCACGAGGCGAAGCGCATAAA
>NW_017810112.1:0-207 GCF_001891065.2 Hippocampus comes
CTTCAGCCACCATCCAAAAAACAACAGAAGCCAAATATATGGGTCGTTGGTGTTGAACAGATCAAAAAGTCCCTCTGCATCAGGGATGGTTTCAATCAAGTCAGCGTAGCTTCCATAGGCGTTGATGCTGTCCTTTAACGCGAAAAATGCGACAAAGGAACTGGCGATAATGGCGGCGACGAGCTGCGCCAGGTCAGTTCGTACCAC
>NW_017810113.1:0-207 GCF_001891065.2 Hippocampus comes
CTCCGGTTTCCTCCCGCATGATCTTTTCTGTCCACCTCATCCATCTTCGTTTAGAGAGGCCCTTTGTCCTCATGTCTCGTATGCTGTTGTGTCATTCACCAGGTGGTGCTGGACAACACGGCGCTGAATCGCATCGCCACAGACCGGCTGCACATCCAGAACCCGTCCTTCTCGCAAATCAACCAGCTGGTGAGTGCGCGTGAGAGC
>NW_017810114.1:0-207 GCF_001891065.2 Hippocampus comes
CTTTGCGCCGGGCCCGGATGTCGTAGGCTGCGCGCGCCCATGGAGGCCCCGGCCGAGACCGCTCCGCCCGCCGCCCGGGGGGAGACGAAGAACGACAAGAACCGGCGGCGCCTGCTCGAAGGCTCGCTCGGCCTCGGCGTGTTGCGCTTCGGCGCGCCGCTCGTGGTGGGCATGGTCCTCCACACGGCCTTCAACCTCGTCGACCTC
>NW_017810115.1:0-207 GCF_001891065.2 Hippocampus comes
CTGAAATAGCTGCGCGCTTCCTCAAAGGGGATCGGTTGGGCGGCGGCGTTGGGCTGAAGCACCCCTGCCTTGATCTGCAAGGTCGCCGCGAGCGGTTCAAACCGCCCATCCTCCCGCAGGCCTGAGCGCACGGAGCCCGAGATGGGGGCCTGCAGAACGCCCAGCCAGCCGAAGGCGGGGCTTTGCGCGGCGATATCCTCGGCAAGA
>NW_017810116.1:0-207 GCF_001891065.2 Hippocampus comes
CTGATGACGCTTGAAGGCCAGTTGATGAAGATGGCGGACCACCACCGGGTGAACCGCAAGGAGTTCATCGAGGAGTACAGGGGCTTCGAGCTTGATCCCGGCTGGATCGACCGTGTCGCCAAGCTCAGTGGCAAGGGCTGGTCACGTATGGTCGAACGCGAGCGCGAACGCATCGAATCGCTCCGCGCCGAGATCGGTGAGATCGGC
>NW_017810118.1:0-207 GCF_001891065.2 Hippocampus comes
CTGAGATTTATTTAGAAAATGACAAACCATTTTCCATTAATTTTTTGGCTGCTGATAGTATAGTCAGTGCAGCTTGGACCAATTTGTATGTGGAAATTCTTTCACGAAATACATTTCGTTACAAGTTAGACGAAGATGATCCTTACAATATTCATGAATTTGGAGAAAAACTAAGTTCTGATGCCGGTGACTTGATTTTGATACCCA
>NW_017810119.1:0-207 GCF_001891065.2 Hippocampus comes
CTGCCTCTCCACCGCCGTGGTGGAGCCCACCCCCGCCCACGCTTTGGGCTTGAGCGACATCACGGGTGCTGCCAAGAAAGTTGGTGGTGCTGTGAAGGATGCCGCAAAAGGCATCGGAGGCATGGCCAGGGATGGCGCCAAGGGCGCCGGTAAAATTGCCAAAGGCGCTGGCGCCCTAGGCTACGGCGCGGCCAAAGGCATCGTCAC
>NW_017810120.1:0-207 GCF_001891065.2 Hippocampus comes
CTGTCTTACTACGGTGCCGGAAGTACATACGATTTCACAATCACGGCCTCCGACGGAGTACAGGAAGCAGCTGTTGATATCACAATCAATATCACGGAACCTCTGGCCGCACAAAATAATACGGTTCCGGTCTTCGATCAGTCGAGTTATATTTTTGATATCCCGATCGATACGCCTGACGGCACAGCTATCGGTTCAGTCTTTGCG
>NW_017810121.1:0-207 GCF_001891065.2 Hippocampus comes
CTGGAGTCTATTTTCAAGTAGATTTTAATAAATTAACACTAGTTGCAACGGATGCTCATAAACTCGTAAAATACACCTTTAGCCAAGTGGAAAGCAAAGTTTCTACGTCCTTCATCGTTCCCAAAAAGGCTTTGAACTTATTAAAAAATGCTTTGCCAACAGGAGATCAGGTAGAATTGGCTTTCAATAAGGCTAATGCCTTTTTTA
>NW_017810122.1:0-207 GCF_001891065.2 Hippocampus comes
AAACCCACTTCCGTCCTTGCTTAGTCTGTCCTTTTAAAAAAAAATTCTCGTACTCCATCCCAGATATGGGTGTCCATCCGGGACTGACGGATGGATCGCTCCGTCCCAAGGACATCAGGCCCATCTCTGTTTGTAACATACTTTCATCATGCAGCTCATGATCTCAGGTTTTTGACAGGTGTGATCTTGGTTTGGCCGCTATGTGCG
>NW_017810123.1:0-207 GCF_001891065.2 Hippocampus comes
CGAAATTTGTTTTCGCAGGGCTCGCATAACAACGGAATCACCGACCATTTCAAAATCTTGGTTAATTTGCTCCTTTAAGTTTTGATTTGAGATTTCCAATTCCCTTTGTTTGATAGCGTTCTGAACTGTAAGAACAGTTTTTTCAAGCGAAAGGGGCTTTTCAATAAAATCAAAAGCTCCTAATTTTGTAGCATTTACGGCCGTTTC
>NW_017810124.1:0-207 GCF_001891065.2 Hippocampus comes
CGCCCATTGGCCGTTTTTAACTTGATGACAAGTATATACAATTTAGAAATATAAAAAAATAAAAACCAAATAAATGAGTTCAATAAAACAATCTTGTTTTTTGATTCAGCAAAAATTAACGATTATATTTGCACCCGCCTTCGCAGATTGCCCTAGGCAACTGCTTCGGCGAGCAGGTCCTCAAGAGTTGAACTAGCCTGCAAACTA
>NW_017810126.1:0-207 GCF_001891065.2 Hippocampus comes
TTTATCACAGTGTAACGCACTACGTTGCACAAATGAAACTATTGGATTGAATCAAAATGTTAAAAACTCAAACCTTAATCTGACCATGTTTGACTTTTCAAAAGATGAATTTAAGTGCTGTACCAGCGTGCCGATAGTAATGAACAGGCCCAATGTAATAAGTTTCCCTAGCAATTACAGTAAATACCTATGTAAAAAAAAAAAAAA
>NW_017810129.1:0-207 GCF_001891065.2 Hippocampus comes
CGGAGATCATCTACGAGCGCCTCGCCCGCGCCGTCAACGCCTTTGAAAAGCAGCTCTACCGCGACGCCACCCTCGAGCTGGACCAACTCATCGAGCTCTACCCCTCCTACAACAGCGAAGACCCCATCGCCGAGCAGATCCTCCTGCTGCGCAGCTACAGCGCCGGCCAATCCGGGCGATAACGCCACACCCACACCACCCAGGGCC
>NW_017810130.1:0-207 GCF_001891065.2 Hippocampus comes
TAAAAATAGTATGTGAAGACTGACGACTGAAGTGTAAAATGTATGTGAAGACTGAAATGTTTTTGAAATCCCTTTGAATACAAACAAAGTTAATTTCTAATTTTACTCATCGAAGAATAATTTAATATTCTTTTGCGTCTTTTCAGTTATTTACAAAAGGAAACCAACGGCAAGACGTGAGTGCGTGGGGATCCAGGTTATACTAGA
>NW_017810132.1:0-207 GCF_001891065.2 Hippocampus comes
TACTGAGTAAATTTTTTGCAGGTGTTGATGCACCAAATAAAGCTCAATATAGTTATGACCTTTAAGCCAATATGAGTTTTGCTGATTTCGCGGGAATTGGGCATGGTGTTACTCGTTCTATTGTAGATTCCGATACTGTTCGAGTCTCTTTTTCTGGTGCTGGTGAGTTAAAGTTAACGAAAAAAGTAACAAATGTAACGCAGAATA
>NW_017810133.1:0-207 GCF_001891065.2 Hippocampus comes
TACACACTTAATTTAAAGGGGAAATCAAGTCACAAATTTTCTTTGTGATAATATGTTCTATGTGCCCCCACTAGTGTACACAGAGTACTCATAAAAATTGCTTTCTTGGAATAAGAATTAAGTGGAATGGACACACAAATAATTTTTTTCCACTCCTATCTCACTCTACAACCTTCACGATCAACTTGGGACCAATCCGTGAGCTAC
>NW_017810134.1:0-207 GCF_001891065.2 Hippocampus comes
TAAGCATTTTCTTGTGACCAAACCCCTCATTTCATTAATCGTTATGAGTGACTTTTTTTTGGATCTGGTTTCAGTCAGAACGGCTCTAAAACGTGGCCCACGACAAACATGATGTTGAAACCCCTGTTCGAATACATCGTTTGACTTTGTCGCAAAGCCCCAGCAAAGAAGGGCTCCGCCCGCCCGCTCGTTGATGAAAAAGCGTCC
>NW_017810135.1:0-207 GCF_001891065.2 Hippocampus comes
TATATCTCCGTTATAACTATTAACCATGTTTTTGTACTAAGAATTAATAAGTATGGAAAACTGTATCATGTTTTTTGAGAGAAAAAAAAAACATTCATTCATTCAGTCATTGGGAAGTCTCACGTTTTGACCGATGGCGTCGTGGGGTGCCAAGACGCTGGCACAGGCGTCGACTTGTGTCATGGCGCGGTGGTCCAGCAGGGTGAC
>NW_017810136.1:0-207 GCF_001891065.2 Hippocampus comes
TATTACCAGCGAATACTTGATCAAAACCCTCCCGCCCAACAAGACATGGTCGTTCGCCTTGAAATGGGGGCTGCATTATCAACATATTTCCCGCTATTTAGGGATAGTGACGCGATTCGTTGGTACGCCGAATTGATTAGAGATCATGGCAGCTTTAGAACCCATCGCAGTATAATTGTCGCAAAGACGCACTTGGCTGAGCTACTA
>NW_017810137.1:0-207 GCF_001891065.2 Hippocampus comes
TATCGACAACCGCGCATTCACAGGTGATGTCGACGAGTTCGGTCAGGTCCTTGCACTTCTCGACCGCAGAGCGTGCGATCGGCTGAATTGGCCTCTCGTAGTAAGCCACCCGTGAGGGATAATAGTACCAGTTCACGCCGGAAACCCTGCTTCCTTCGGGAGACCACTCGATGCAGGCGGCCATCGCCTTCACGCCTCCTTCGGTGC
>NW_017810138.1:0-207 GCF_001891065.2 Hippocampus comes
TATTATCACCCAAGTAATGGTAAATATTTAGGAAAAAACCCATTTACAGTTACTTTCTTTGATATCCTTTTACAATTACATAGAAATTTATGCTTAGGTGCAATAGGAAAGTATATTATAGGAATATCTGCCTTGCTCTTTGGGTTTTTAATCCTCGGTAGCGGTATATATTTATGGAGAAACATCTATAAAAAACGTTGGCGAAAA
>NW_017810139.1:0-207 GCF_001891065.2 Hippocampus comes
TATTCGTTAGCCTCATTATGAAAAAGATTACAAAACTTAGCATTCTCTTTTTTACGTTTTTATATTCGGGGTTGCACGCTCAGGAGGAAAACCCTTTTTTGAGTTATGAAGCTCCCTCTCAAAATTTAATTAAATTCAACAGATTTTTAATCAACCCTACATTTTCTACAGTACGGGAAGACAAATCGTATATTAATCTTTTCCACA
>NW_017810141.1:0-207 GCF_001891065.2 Hippocampus comes
TAGTACCCCATCCCCTCCTGCTGCTTTACCATGTTTCATGTCTTTTACTGCCTTTTCAATTTCTGATTCTAATATTTCTGGTCCAATCATTACATCTCTCTCCATATCTGGCCATGTCTCTCTGTCATCTCCAAATAGCTCTCTAACATACTCTTGCCATCTCTTAAGGACTTCATCCATTCCAGTCAATATTCTACCAGTTGTATC
>NW_017810143.1:0-207 GCF_001891065.2 Hippocampus comes
TCAATAAAACCAGTCATTCCCCCCTTCTTCAAGGTCTGTCTTTGGTCTCTCCCACCTGAAGCGCGAATAGTCGCATTGCCGAAATGCTCAACTATACGGGCTGTTATCTCCCCGTCAAAATTACGGGAGATCATGGCAGATGCATGCAAGCCAATTGGTAAAACCGGCAAAAGTATGTGCTGACCATGCCAAACGCTGACGATGACC
>NW_017810144.1:0-207 GCF_001891065.2 Hippocampus comes
CGCATCCGGGCTGAAGTGTTCGGTGCTCTCGATGACCAACGTGAACAGCGGCCGCCACTGTCCCACGAAAACCTGCTCATCAATGAGCTCATCCGGGAGTACTTGGAGTTCAACAAATACCGACACACAGCGTCGGTTCTGATAGCAGGTAAGCCGCAGCTCTTTTACACTTTTATACACTTATATACAATACGGTATAATACTCAC
>NW_017810145.1:0-207 GCF_001891065.2 Hippocampus comes
ACAAGAGTTCCACTATGCTTCCAACTGCATATTTTACTCGCTCTTTGATTTTCTCATTGAGCGATGTGTTTTAACACTCCTGCATGTTTTGCCTTTGTCTCTTTCTCCTCAGCCCGGGGCGCTCGCCATCCTGCTACGACAATGAAATAGTGATGATGAACCATGTGTACAAGGAGCGCTTCCCCAAGGTCAGACACACACGCACGC
>NW_017810146.1:0-207 GCF_001891065.2 Hippocampus comes
TCATTTTGCAGAGTTCAAGTGGCAAACATTTAAGTCACAAGCAGGATGACATCGACGAGTCTTCGAGAAGTGGTCGGCCAACGAGGACAGCCTGGATGCCTGCAAGACAAAAAGTTACCTCTCCTTGTTGTGCAGCAAATGGCGCAAGATGGTAACAGTGAGGAAGACGATCGGCAAAGTGGACGGCTGGAAGATGAACATGTTCAG
>NW_017810147.1:0-207 GCF_001891065.2 Hippocampus comes
TCAAGTGGCGCATTGGTGCAACTTAAAATCAAGATGGCCATTTTAATTTTTCATTAAGAAAATGACAATAAAAGTGCTAACACACTGTAGCTAGCTCCCAGACTTGCATTTGTGCAGAGGGATATTCTCTATGTGCTATCGTAGCTAGCTACCTGGCAAGGCCTACTTTGGGTTCTTTTAATTTATATTTTTGAAGTTACTAAAAAA
>NW_017810148.1:0-207 GCF_001891065.2 Hippocampus comes
TCTTCCCATTCTTTTCCCTCTGCTCTGTGTTCACCGAAAAGGCCGAATCAATGCCCTTGACTCTTTGCTTCACCAGGCAAGGTGTTAAAAGAAAATCAATCTGTTTTCTGAAGAAAGCAGAGAGGTAAAGGGTGTAAAATAACGGAGATACACAAATGACTTTGGCGTTTCATTTTGAGAAGGACCGTCAGGGAGAAAAAGTGGCCT
>NW_017810149.1:0-207 GCF_001891065.2 Hippocampus comes
TCTCTTTATAATCTTTGATATCCAAAATAATAGAAATAACTCCGAAATAAGTTGATTCCAATTGTTGTCCTTCAGTTGATGTGGAAAATAGCTTTCCTCTGATTGGTTAATTCCCAATATATGTACATCTTGTGGCCACCGTCTCTTCATTTTGTTGACTCCATTTGAATGGCGGCTGCAAAGTTGTGCAATGTCACCGTGCAGATG
>NW_017810150.1:0-207 GCF_001891065.2 Hippocampus comes
TCTTCTCCTTCGTAAGGGAATGGTCCCATACCAAGTATGCCATTTTCAGATTGGAAAACGACATTTAAGTTTTCAGGTACATAGTTTGCGATGAGTGTAGGAATGCCAATTCCCAGATTAACATACCACCCATCTTGAATCTCTCGAGCAATCCTTTTTGCAATTCCCGTTTTATCTAGCATTTTCTTTGTTGTTTTAATTATCTCA
>NW_017810151.1:0-207 GCF_001891065.2 Hippocampus comes
TCTTTCCAAATGCCGCAAGCGTGCCGATACCGGCCCCTTTTGCGGCCCTTTCAGGATCGGGAACGTTGACGTTTTCTGTTGACTTCCTAAAGGTCGCAGAGACCGGGGATGGGCCGGGTGGGGCCGGCGGCCTCATCCGCTGACGTCGGGCCGTGACGTCGCCGTGTCGGAGGAAGAAAAAAAAAGGGAGCACCCAACAACAAGTGT
>NW_017810153.1:0-207 GCF_001891065.2 Hippocampus comes
TTACCAATGACAGAAGCTACTTTTATTGAAAATTCTATTATGTTGGTTATGGCGATAACTATGTTGGCTTTATAAAACCTTAATGAATAAGTACCTAAAAACAAAACCGTCCTTGAGTTTCTCAAGGACGGTTTTTAATTTATTTAATATATTACTTGCTTAATTAGCTTGTAAATACTTAACTGCGTTGCGCGGTTTACATCATAC
>NW_017810154.1:0-207 GCF_001891065.2 Hippocampus comes
TCGGAATGGGAGATGATTGGCCAAAGGGCATCTCAGAGGATTGGTGGAAATGGTCTGTAAAACGCTCTCCTTTATTTGAGATATTGAATAAAGGCCAAGAAATACATTTTTTTGAAGATTTTAACCTGCCAATGAAGGCTATTTATGTAGCGGATGATTTTATGGCAACCCCCAAGGTCATACCATTTTTTGAGAGGGACTATGCCA
>NW_017810155.1:0-207 GCF_001891065.2 Hippocampus comes
TTCTAAATCTGAAACTGGTTTAGAATTAAATAAAGATAAAAATCTTCATTTGGGCCCTGAAGTGATGTTTAAAATTGACAAAAATGTTAAAAGTGATTCTGATCCAAAACTTTATTCTGACGATAGCATTAAATTAAGTGATTTTGAGCCAAAACTTTGTTCTGACAATGGCGTTGAATTAAGTGATTTTGAAACAAAACTTTATTC
>NW_017810156.1:0-207 GCF_001891065.2 Hippocampus comes
TTTTATCAAATTAAACGATGATGAACTGTACGAAATTGCTAAGGAATTGGGTTCTCCGTATCATTCTATGGAGCAAAATATAAAATATATAGCTCAAAAAACCAATACACAACAAATTTGTGTAACTAAAGGAAGGCACGGTGCCGTTTTATTAAACCGTAATACGTTTCATTATCACATTGGTTTCAAAATAAAAGTGGTAGATAC
>NW_017810157.1:0-207 GCF_001891065.2 Hippocampus comes
TTTTTACAAGTGGTTTTGGACTTTATTCTGAATTAGGTTTTCCGATTGCAAAATATGAAACTGATGATCTTACACCTGCTGAAGAATTGCATAACCAGATTTATTTTAATGTAGGTGCGTCTTTTAATTTAGACTAAGGAATTAGTTCTATGATTTTTTTATAAACCAAGTCACTTTCCCAACCTCTGTAAAGCAGGTAATCTGCCA
>NW_017810158.1:0-207 GCF_001891065.2 Hippocampus comes
TTTTGGGGGGCGGGCCCCAGTTAGCGTGCCGGCTTTACATCTCAGAGGTTCAGGGTTGTGATCTGGTGCACTTTGCATGTTCTTCTGCTTGGATTCATTTTTTTTCTTCTGGTCCCGTGTTTCCGCCCAAACATGATCGGCTCATTGAGCTCTCTCAATTGTCCGTTGTGACCCCCTCCAAATTCTTTTGCCCAAAGTCAGCAAGGC
>NW_017810159.1:0-207 GCF_001891065.2 Hippocampus comes
AAAACGATTTACAAATAGTGGATACACAGGCTAATTATGTACCTTCTGTCATTTAGTGGAAGAGCATTTTATAGCTCTGCCTGTTAATATACGTGGTAGGAATTAAAAAAAATCTTTCAGCAGAAAATATATTTTAGTCCTAAAAAATTCCAATGGATAATTTTGGGTGGCACACCTGATTATCTCTCATGGCACACTAATGTACAA
>NW_017810160.1:0-207 GCF_001891065.2 Hippocampus comes
TTTGTCGCACACCTAGTTTTTTCAACATTACTTAAGGTGACCTCAAGTCCAAAATGACCAGTTTTGTCTGATGTGCAAACCAAAACTAATTCTCCTTTCAAGGATTCCCATTTTTTTTCACCATCAAAGCCCTTCCAGTTTTTGGCTAAATCTTCAAAAAACATTACTAAATGAGAATCAAATGGGTCAGGAATATACACATATGCA
>NW_017810162.1:0-207 GCF_001891065.2 Hippocampus comes
TTTGCAAGCTGAGCCGTGATTGGTTGTTACCTGAGTCCCGAGCCAAAATGGCCGACCTGTGTGAAGAGTAAAAACGGGCGAATTTAGCTGCTTAATTCATATTCCACACACGCAATATTAATCTGAATCCCGTGTTACGTCTATTGGGTGTCGCATAGAACATACTATTGGAAAGAAATGTTTTGACTTGACTTCCCCTTTAAAATA
>NW_017810164.1:0-207 GCF_001891065.2 Hippocampus comes
TTGGCAGGCTGGAGAGGATAGGGGCTGCAGATTTGGCCCTGTCCTAATATCCACACTACCCCCTACAATCCTCAATGAAGTGTACATTTAGAAGAAGTCCACGTGTTGTTCAAGAGTGCAGATTATGAGCGTGCAAAAATTACGGAATTAGGACAGCGCGTGTTACTTCTTCGACTTGCCCCATGATGTTGGATACACGTCATCAAA
>NW_017810165.1:0-207 GCF_001891065.2 Hippocampus comes
TGCTGTCAGTGCCCGCCCGCACGGCTCCCCATGCCCGGTGATCACATTGAACGTGCCCGGCGGCAAATCGAGCTCCGCCACAATGGCCGCGAATTCCAGCATGGCCGCCGAGGCATGCTCAGAGGCTTTCACAACGATCGAATTGCCGGCTGCAAGCGCAGGCCCCACCTTGTTGGCAGCCAGCTGAATTTGCGTGTTCCAGGGCAC
>NW_017810166.1:0-207 GCF_001891065.2 Hippocampus comes
TGCCAGCATCGCACCCAGCAAGCCGGCGGCGGCTGCCATGCGCGATCGGCTCTGCTGAGACATTGCTGCATTGTCTGACACCGTGGGTAACTCCTATTGACCCGATTATCGGACGCTTTACTATAGACCCTGTAGTAACTACAGGTTCAAGGCATGTCGTCATGAAATCCGAAAGCGACGAGTATTCCCGGGGCGCGCTGGCAAAGC
>NW_017810167.1:0-207 GCF_001891065.2 Hippocampus comes
TGCGCTGCCAGGACCTCCGCCGCGTAGCGCATCGGCTCGGCCCAGCCTTCGCGTAATTGCCCAAAGCCCCGCAGCAGCTGCAGGTGTTTTTCAAACGGCGCGGCCACCGCGTTAAACCCGCGCACGATGCTGAAGTACTGGTCCAGCGCCGTCCGCCAGGGCTCGGTGTAGTCCGCCGCGCCGATCTTGTTGATGAGCGCCATCCTC
>NW_017810168.1:0-207 GCF_001891065.2 Hippocampus comes
TGTTTCGTGTCAAATGTCAATTGCATTCTTCGATAGTGCCACGTTCCAAATAGTTTGTCACGAAAAATCTATGTCATGGAGGTTAATGTTGGTCAAACCTGAAACTGAGTTCTTTTCGCATTCAAGCATCACAGGAGAGCTTTTTGAACTCCACCCTCATTCAACTCCTCCGAACGTGCAACACCTACTGAGCGCACAATTATGGCC
>NW_017810169.1:0-207 GCF_001891065.2 Hippocampus comes
GATCGCCAAGGTCAGTCTGCGACCCGCGGTGTCGGTTGGGAATACGTCCACGTTGCCATCGATGACCATTCCCGTGTCGCCTATTCCGACATCTTTGCCAACGAAAGGAAGGAAAGTGCGATTGCCCATCTCAAGGCCGCAGTGGACTGCTACAAACAACTCGGTGTCACCGTCACCCGTGTGATGACAGACAACGGTTCCTGTTAC
>NW_017810170.1:0-207 GCF_001891065.2 Hippocampus comes
TGTTGTTGTGGATGAGTTACTTAAATCAAATAAAAGATATTGTTGCAACACAATGTATAATTTGTCTCATGCCAACAATCAAACAGAAACGGAAAAATCCTTGTTCTCTATTGACGCGGTGCATCATGGAATATATTTGGATTTTCTAGGGAGCATCTCTTCTTTTCAATGCATTGTGGAATACACTGAAGGGCACAATTTATGCTC
>NW_017810171.1:0-207 GCF_001891065.2 Hippocampus comes
GAAAAATTTTATAAAAATACACGCAAAAAGTGTCCATCGAATGAATTATTTTAAATTGTAATTGTATCAACTTATATTGTTATTAAGTTTCTTAATAACAATATAAATTTTTAATTAAAATAGACAAATACGATAAAAGACCCCAGGAGGTAAGTCAGCTTCTGATAATAAATCAAAAATGGGTGTTTCTGAATCATAAGAAATCTC
>NW_017810172.1:0-207 GCF_001891065.2 Hippocampus comes
TGGTACAGTAAATCCAGGAGAAGACGTACACATGGCAGATTCACAGCAGGTTTCTTCACAAATAGTCCATCTGGCCCGCCTCGCGCTCACCGGGCGGCCCCAGGACGTGCAGCTGCACATCCGCCGGATGGCCAAGAAGCTCAAGGAATCGCTCCCTGAAGCCTCTGAGGGCCTCGCTGAGCTCCTCCGTGAGGCGCCGACCCGATC
>NW_017810173.1:0-207 GCF_001891065.2 Hippocampus comes
GAAGACGCGCGGCTCCGGGACCTGCTCGTGCGCGTCGCGGCGGCGAGGAAGCGCGCGCCCTTGCCCTGAGACGCCTTGCGGGCGCGCGCCTGCCCGCGCAGGGATGGCTCCATGAGCGAAACCGATGGCGCGAGCCTGCCGGAGCTGGTCGCGGTGATGCGGACCCTTCTCGGCCCCGACGGGTGCCCTTGGGATCGCGCGCAGACC
>NW_017810174.1:0-207 GCF_001891065.2 Hippocampus comes
GACTTTCAGAATCCGCTCTCGCGTCTCTTTTGAAATCGGGCTGTCTGCCTTGAGGGCGCGCGAAACGGTCATGCGGGACACGCCCGCCGCCCGCGCGACATCCCGCATCGTGGTTACATTTTTTTGCGTTTCGTCTTGCACTTATCTTCCTGTTACCGGTCACATGTTGCGTCAACTGCGCGCGGTGTTCAAGGCCCGACAGCACTC
>NW_017810177.1:0-207 GCF_001891065.2 Hippocampus comes
GAGAACGAGCGCGTCGCCGCCTGGTTCGACAACGTGAGCGTCGCCACCGCTGGGCCGCTGCCCCTCGCCCCCGGCGAACGCGCGCTGCTCGTCGCCGACCTCGCCGCGTTCACCCAGCGCTACGGCCAACAAGTCGTCGACAACGCCGCCGCCGTCATCGAGTACACCGGCAACCTCGCCAACGGCGGGGAAGCCGTCAAGCTCAAC
>NW_017810178.1:0-207 GCF_001891065.2 Hippocampus comes
GCTCGATGTGGCCACTGGAACTGGTGATTTTGCATTGGAACTTATGAAGTTATCGCCCAATCACATTCGCGGGATTGATATTTCATCAGGAATGCTGGCTGTGGGCTATGAAAAGATGAACAAGCGCAGACTTCAAGAAAAAATCACTCTTGAGCTTGGCGATGCCGAGAACATATCTTCGCCAGACAATAGCTATGATGCTGTTAC
>NW_017810179.1:0-207 GCF_001891065.2 Hippocampus comes
GCTCATGCCTCAGGTTCCTTTCTCCTCCGTTTGATTGACATCCTCGGCGTACTTTCGGATACCGCGGGCCAGTGCGTCGGCAATGTGCTCGCGGTACAGGGGGCGAGAGAGCAGCTCCGCTTCTTCTTCGTTCGAGAGGCAGGAGACTTCCGCGAGGATGGCCGGCATCTCGGTGGATACTAATACCACGAAAGGAGCGGTTTTGAC
>NW_017810180.1:0-207 GCF_001891065.2 Hippocampus comes
GCTGGACCAGCAACCCTGCAATCAACCGTGATTTTAAGGAGCTCTCCTGGATATAGACAGAATGGTTTTCATGCGAGTCAAGGTGTTGAGCTTAACAGCCATTACTGCCCCCCCCCCCCACACACACACAGTGGCGCATTTGCCAGATCAGCAGTGTCATCACGAGATGACAGAGATTCTGACTTTTACTTCATTATTTTTTTCCCC
>NW_017810181.1:0-207 GCF_001891065.2 Hippocampus comes
GTCCGGGTCCCGACGATGAGCCCCCGGCCGTGGTCCTGCAACGCGCCGGCCACGATCTCCGAGGCCGAGGCGCTACGCTCGTTGACCAGCACCACCAGCGGCAGGTCGGGGAACGGCGTGCTGTCGGTCGAACGCAGGACCTCCTGGGCCGTGCCGCGCCCGCGGATGGTGACGATGGGCTGGTCGCGTGTGAGAAACAGGTCGCAC
>NW_017810182.1:0-207 GCF_001891065.2 Hippocampus comes
GTCGGCAACAACGGCGTCGGCAAGAGCACCCTGCTCAAGCTCATGCTCGGCGAGATGCAGCCGCAGATGGGTACGGTGAAGCTCGGCACCAACCTCGAGGTGGGCTACTTCGATCAGTTGCGCCGCGACCTCGACGGCGAACGTACGGTGGCGGATATCGTCGGCGACGGCCGCGACTACATCCCCATCAACGGCAAGCAGCGCCAC
>NW_017810185.1:0-207 GCF_001891065.2 Hippocampus comes
GGAGTAAACGAAAAAACTTATAAGTGTAAAATGTAAATGCTTTTTAAGCATAATTATTTTTGATTTAAAAATTAGAGCCTCCTTAAAAAAAGGAGGCTTAAATTAATTAATAATTAGCTAAAACTCGTTTTATGCTTCATACGCAGCTAATGCTGCAATCCATGCGTCAGCAGAAGCAAGCGTGCAATTACCGTCGTGATTAACTCC
>NW_017810186.1:0-208 GCF_001891065.2 Hippocampus comes
AAAAAAAAAAAAAAAAAAAAAATTGACTCACGGTGACTTGGTTGAACTGTAACCTGATTACTTGTCGAGAAATTGTAACACGTTAAGATTGCTCATTACCAAAATCATTGTCATATTTTGAGTAACGTGGTCACCCGTTACCGACATCACTGATTTGGGACTCACCGCCACAAAAAACTTGTCAACATAACTGGTGATATTTGAGTCG
>NW_017810187.1:0-208 GCF_001891065.2 Hippocampus comes
AAAAAAAAAAAAAAAACGACCAACAAAGTTCAACAAAGAACGCCGGTACAATGCCAGGATAAGAAGACAACCAAAAACGCTTGCAAAAAAAGGCGAGCATAAAAACATATACGGAAATTGCTTGTAAATAAATAGACAAAATGAAATCAACAAATGCGTATAATACAAAAACTGTGACTATAACTACAACGAAAAACTACTTACAAAG
>NW_017810188.1:0-208 GCF_001891065.2 Hippocampus comes
AAAAAAAAAATCTGAATCTTACAATATCTCAGTTATATTTTTTTGAAAAGTTGAAAAGCCAGAATATTTTTTTAAGAACAAGTCAATATTTTAAATAAAATTAAATGCCATTTTCTTTAAGGAAAAGATGTGGTGTATAAAAATTAGTAACCTTGCAAATATGAGTGCTTTTATTTAATAAATAAATAAATAAATAAATATATATATA
>NW_017810189.1:0-208 GCF_001891065.2 Hippocampus comes
AAAAAAAAAGTCAGATAAATCGAACAAGGCTCATTACTTTTCGAGTGCCTTTCGTAAATGGCAGGACACTGGCAGCCTAAAGTCTATTGTCTCAAGTTTAAGCTGCTCTCTTATATCAAACAGTGATCAGACTCAAGGAGGGCAGGTTTGCGATGTCATCGTGTAATTCTCCAAGTTTGGAAACTTCTCTCTGGAACGCCCCTTCAAA
>NW_017810190.1:0-208 GCF_001891065.2 Hippocampus comes
AAAAATATACTACTCGAATTGTATTTGAGGCAATTCCGCCTGCAAGTGAGGATAAAGCAGAAGGAGATGATGATTCGGAATATTTTGATTTCACCTCTCCCTGTCCAGATTCGTGTTGATCTAGTCACTGGTGGTTAGTTTGCTAGTAGCTACCAGTAAGCAGCAAACTAAAAATAATGTTCGCAGAATTACAAGTTTACTTCATGTA
>NW_017810191.1:0-208 GCF_001891065.2 Hippocampus comes
AAAATACCTTGTGCAAAATTACCCTGATTATAGGATTATCAACTTGGATTTATTAACCTATGCGGGTAATCTCAATAACTTAAAAGAGGTAGAACAGTCATCAAATTATCATTTTATAAAGGGGGATATAACAGATGTAGCTTTATTGGAAGACTTATTTAGGACTTATCAAATAGATAATGTGATACATTTGGCTGCGGAATCTCAC
>NW_017810193.1:0-208 GCF_001891065.2 Hippocampus comes
AAACTGATAGCAATTGTTTTGTATGGATTGAACATGATGATGGCTGAATTGGCATATTCTGCACAAAAAACATGTGCTTTCGCTCGCTGGTCTGCGGCGGCACTGGCTGGGTGTCTGGTCACTGGCGCTGGTTTGGCGGCTGATTTACCGTTGGATAAAATCAAGCTGCCCGATGGTTTCAAGATTTCTGTATTTGCCGACAACGTTG
>NW_017810194.1:0-208 GCF_001891065.2 Hippocampus comes
AAACGGTTAAATCCTATTATGAAATTCCCTATCATAGCTATGCGGTTGCTATGTTTCATCCCGTGACTACTGAAGTCAAGACCATTAAGGAAAATGCTATTCAGTTTGTCAAGGCACTTATAGATAGTGGTAAAGACTATGTGCTTATATACCCTAATAATGATTTAGGTAGTAACGCTATTTTAGAAGCTTATACTCAATTAAAATC
>NW_017810196.1:0-208 GCF_001891065.2 Hippocampus comes
AAATAGACGCTGTTTCCATTGACCGTATTGCATTAATACAGTGGTTAAACAGCGCGCAACAAAATAACGCAAGCCAAAGCCCGGCACAGATTCTGGCCGCTGCCAGTCTGCTGGCAGCACAACCTGAATTGCATATTCGACAAGCCAGCCTTAACACCCCGCAAGGTTTAATCCAGCTAAAAGCACAAATACAATTAAAACCCAACCA
>NW_017810198.1:0-208 GCF_001891065.2 Hippocampus comes
AAATGAAATGTATTATTATTATTATTATTGTTATTGTGTTCACCTGTGCTTGTCAACCCGGTCCCTTGTGTTACCCTATCAACTCCCACAGCCTCTTTTGTTTGCTTCTATTTGGTTTCCTGTCACCTTTCAGTCCTGGTTGAATCCTTTCGCTTTGGTTTGTAGTTCTTGTCAGTTGTTATGTCACGTCCCAGTAAGCTTCGTCTGA
>NW_017810199.1:0-208 GCF_001891065.2 Hippocampus comes
ATATCTAAATGAAACTTAAATGTAAAATCTATCAAACATCAAGTTTTCAGACAGAAATAAAAGTCATAATTCCAAAAAGTCTTCAGGTATGCAATAAGGTGTATGGCAATTATGGGGCAAAATGTGGATAGAACACAGTCGAGGTGATATTAGTGTTTCCCTCCCAAGGTGGAATCAAAAAGTCGCCTGAGGTGGGGGAAGGAACTTC
>NW_017810200.1:0-208 GCF_001891065.2 Hippocampus comes
GCGGTAAAGTTGATCATCATGATGATCGGGTATAGCAGTTTGAGCAAAGGCGTCAGTACAAATGATGCAGGGAAGGCAATTTTTTCGGGAAAGACTACCGCCATTGTCTTGGGTGCAAGTTCAGCAAATATCAGCAGGATAAAAGTAAAACCGACCGCTGACACCCAAAATGCCAGGCTGCCATCCCCTAGTAAACGCAGGGTCAGCA
>NW_017810201.1:0-208 GCF_001891065.2 Hippocampus comes
AAAGAGCATTTGATGTGGTGGAGGTCGAAGTTGGACATTCTTTAAATGATTTCACTTTGTATACTTGGGTACAGTATTGCCTGAACTGCCTTGACCAAAGTGTCCCCGCAAAGTTGGAAGCACACTATTATCCAAAATGTCGCGACATGCTTAAACAATAACACATCTTGCTGTCTTAACCCTTTCAGGGACAACGGTTACTACAGTG
>NW_017810202.1:0-208 GCF_001891065.2 Hippocampus comes
AAAAAAATTACAATTAAAAAGGATCCATATCAAATTGGGACGCGTCCTCCCTGCTTTGCAGGCTGTTCCTAAACTACCGTGGCAAAGCTAACCGACTCGATCCACACCAGCCACGACCTAGCTAGCGGCTAACGGCTAAACACATTGGGAGGCCACTGGTGTGATACAATCTGAGTCATTAGCGAGGTTCGCGTTTGCCAGCCCCCAG
>NW_017810203.1:0-208 GCF_001891065.2 Hippocampus comes
AAAGCTAGAGAAGTTCGTAGTTTGCCGCTTCGTTTGTTGATGATTTTGCTTCCACTTTTGATTATTTTTATTCCTTTGAGTAATTCATTATCAAAACTCAGAACAGATTTTGTTCGAAAACAAGCTGAAAATAAAATCGACGCAACAGTTAGAAAAATTTGGCTAGATAAATTTGCTGTTGATACAGAGGGGAATTTTAGAAGCGATT
>NW_017810204.1:0-208 GCF_001891065.2 Hippocampus comes
AAAGGGTGAAAAGAAATGAAAAGAAAATAAACAAATTGGATAAATTTAAAATCTTCATTTGAAATTTAGGATGGATATTTTTAAAAAAAAATTTTAAAGCTTACTATTGATTGAATAAGCTTAAAATTATGGATTTTTAAGTTATCAAATTATTTTTATAAAAAATCAAAAGCCATCTTAAAAAAATTCTAAAATTTATTTTTAAAAA
>NW_017810206.1:0-208 GCF_001891065.2 Hippocampus comes
AAAAAAAAAAAACACTCAATAGTCATTGGACCCATTGCAATGCCTTTATTGGCTCGGCAGGTATTTAGTCGTTTGTTTGTTAACCGGCACAAATTGGCCAAGTGCTGTCTGTGTGTTTTGTCCCATCGCCTTTGCTCCAACTTATTTAAGGTCACTTAAAATCATGTGGGCAACTTCTCTCTCTCACACACACACACACACACACACA
>NW_017810207.1:0-208 GCF_001891065.2 Hippocampus comes
AACCTTAGTTGAATACGGAGTTCCAGATCAATTTGCTTTGGCTATCAATGCTGTAATTCTGGTTATTCTACTGGCAATTTCCGCCATTTTAATTGACGTGGTTGCCAAGCGCATTTTAATGAAAATCATAAATCAGTTTACTCGAAAAACCAAAACCAATTTGGATGACATATTGGTTAAAAGGAAAGTCTTCGACCGAACCATACAC
>NW_017810208.1:0-208 GCF_001891065.2 Hippocampus comes
AACATTGAAAAAAAGATTTTTAACAGATAGATTAGTTCCTGAAGCACATTGACATGCTTCTTGTGTTTTTAATTGGGAACCCTCCACAACCAGACGTACGCCCAATTCATCGGCCTGTCTTCTGGTGCGCACCTCAACTTGTGCAACTGCAGCAATTGAAGCCAACGCTTCTCCACGAAATCCCATAGAGCGAATAGAAAATAAATCT
>NW_017810209.1:0-208 GCF_001891065.2 Hippocampus comes
AACCGGACGGAACAAGAACAACAACAATCATAAGAGGAACAAAAGAAATCATCAACTGAACAGGAATGAACGATTGCTTTTAATTGAAAGGGTTGACTCGTTTGTGTCTGCGGGATGCTTTGGTCAAAATGCAAATGAAATCATTAGGATAACTGGTCCGACCTTGAGGTCTGTTATAAGGGCTGCCACTCGCCGCTTGCTGCTGCTG
>NW_017810210.1:0-208 GCF_001891065.2 Hippocampus comes
AACTAAATTATGTATGGATTTTGAAATAGAGCTTCCGATGATGAAAATTTATTTCAGTAATTTTGATTTTTCGAGTTTTTTTTTAAGACACGAACAGTAATTTATTATTTCCTAAATTAGTAGATATGTACTTGGTTTTTTGAAAAAAAAATTGAAAAAGAAAAGCAAACTTTCATCAAATAAAAGGTATTTTAGTTTATTTTCAGTT
>NW_017810211.1:0-208 GCF_001891065.2 Hippocampus comes
AACTAATGCCCACTTGCGTTAAATCGAATAATAAACTATCTCCTGGACATAAAATAGTATCGCTACCTAGATTAACTTCCAAGGTATCTACGTAGTAGTTCACTTGGATTTGATCGCTGTCTTGTGCGCAGGAAGTACTTACTGTTACGGCATAAAGTCCTTCCTCATCTACTACTCGTGTTGATCCTGTATAGCCATCATGCCATAG
>NW_017810213.1:0-208 GCF_001891065.2 Hippocampus comes
AACGCCGACCATCGTCGCCACCCGTTCCCGACTCTTTGTCACCTACCAATTGGGAGGGCCGTCCGAAGTCCGTGCCTTCACCCTCAAAGGAAAGAGCACCGACAAACCGGAACAACTGCCGGTCTCGTCGGTGGGAGGTCTCACGCCCGCTCCCGGCGATTCGCTGCTGTTCTTCGCACGCTCCTTTGTCGCTCCGACCGCTTGGCAT
>NW_017810216.1:0-208 GCF_001891065.2 Hippocampus comes
AATACAATATCACTTATAATAAATTGCTCTTTTCTAAGGAGTTTGTAGGCAAGAAACGTCACATAAAAAATAACAAAGAAGAGACTTAAAAAGGTAATTCCTATTTCAAAGTGTTGATTAGCATGAAACTCAAAGAATGACCAAGAACTATAAATAAGCCAGGTCAAAGTAAAAGCAGAATAATAAAGTGGCTTCCAATATCGCCTGA
>NW_017810217.1:0-208 GCF_001891065.2 Hippocampus comes
AATAGCCGCAAGGGCAAGGATTCATCGAGGCAATCATAATAAAGCCTGCAGGGTAGTCTACTGTTGTTTTGGCACGGGAAATGGTGACTTTTCGCTCTTCCATAGGTTGTCGCAGCACTTCCAATACACTTCGTTTAAACTCTGGCAATTCGTCTAGAAAAAGTATGCCATTATGAGCCAGGGAAATTTCTCCTGGCAATGGATTGGA
>NW_017810219.1:0-208 GCF_001891065.2 Hippocampus comes
AATAGTTGTACTTATTGGGTCGTTGGTTGCTTATTTAGCATCTACACAAAGCGGAATCAATAAAGTAAACAAAGTTCTTATTCCGTTAAAAACAATATTCCAAAGCCTGTTTGGAGTTTTTCAAAAGGTCGGCGAAGCCATGGTTAATGCCTTTACAAACCCTCAAGAATCTATAAAAGCACTGTGGCAATCAATTAAAACCAATATA
>NW_017810220.1:0-208 GCF_001891065.2 Hippocampus comes
AATCCGCAGGTGTCTCACTCAACAACCAATTTATGGCCCTCAACCAGTGGAATTATTGAGGATGGCTTGCGATCGCAGATCAGCGAAAGGTGAGATCGCACCCCCAATAACAAACTTTGACATCAGCGAGTCACCTTCACACAATAAGGACAGCTCCCTTACCCAGCATCACTATGAACGTCTCGCTCACCCCCGAACTAGAGCAACT
>NW_017810221.1:0-208 GCF_001891065.2 Hippocampus comes
ACGATCTGACCGTGATGGCTCCAATAATCCCGAGGAGATGAACCCGAGCAGTCAAATCCCGATCCCCACTAAATAAGGTCAGGACAGAAAATGTCACTGCCATAATGTACCCACTTGCATATGGCAAAAGACAAGGAGGAGACAGCTGTAGCAGAAATTACATATAGGCTCAAGGTTTTGTGTGTGTGTGTGTGTGGGGGGGGGGGGG
>NW_017810222.1:0-208 GCF_001891065.2 Hippocampus comes
AATGTTGGAAAATGGGTTTTGGTAGCTTATAACCGTCCATTAGCAATCCGAACAGGTACCTGTTATGATGGTCTGAACGTTTTTGACGTTAAATCCCTTAGGGACATTGATGGCGATATCAGGACTTTCTACACAGAAGACGGTTTCACATTCTTCGCAAACAAAATGGGCATGGTTTTTTCCATGATTATGAACGTTTCCGAACGCA
>NW_017810223.1:0-208 GCF_001891065.2 Hippocampus comes
ATAAATGATTTTGACATGTTCCACTTTGGAGGTTCCACTGTATATTCAACAAATTCTGTCTTGGTGAGTGGTTTAAATTGGCGTCAGTCAGTATTCAGCAATTGAGCTCTCCGTAGAAGCAGGGAATCAAAATGGGAAGGTAGTGGATAAGTCGTAGAGCAGCAGTGATGTTACTTTTTACATTTTTCATAATACAAAAAAAAAGTGA
>NW_017810224.1:0-208 GCF_001891065.2 Hippocampus comes
GCTGGTCAAGAACAGGTAAACTTTCTGACGTTGTTCTTCTTTGGTTGAAGTGTTGAGTAAATGTAAAGTGTGTACTTGGCAACAAAAAGAAGGACGCCGAACACAAGCACAATTGTTCCACTTGTGTTAAGAAACTTGTGAGTGCTTTTACAATACTGCCACAGTGACGAATTGGGACACTCATTTCAAAGCCATACATGCCTTACAT
>NW_017810225.1:0-208 GCF_001891065.2 Hippocampus comes
CCCAGCTGACTTTTGTTGAGAGAAGTGGGGCACATCATGGACTGGTTGCCAGTCAATTGTTTATAAAGATATGCCGATGCGATACCATACCGGCCGTTTTTTCTAGCATTTTTTTTTCTCAATAGCATTGCAGCTAACTGGAGCATATTTTGGACTGTCTTTTGACCAGAGAAGCTTCCTACGTGCACCTTGAGCTGGACGCCAATCA
>NW_017810226.1:0-208 GCF_001891065.2 Hippocampus comes
AAGATAGTAGACTTGTCCACTTTTTCATTTAACTCTTTATTTAAGATATCTGCATTCCATGGCAAGTTTTTTCTCTTGCTTGTGTATATTGTTGGATGTATAAAAAAAACGTCTGCCTTTAAATTTGGAGAAGCCATCCTATCGGAATTTGGAATTTTATCAGCGCTGTCTCTTTTATCTGGATGCGCCGCCCAATACTTTAAATCGG
>NW_017810227.1:0-208 GCF_001891065.2 Hippocampus comes
AAGAGGAAGGAGCCGACGGGCTTGTTCTCATCGCCGAGTCCGGAGCGCGACATCTTGATCGCTGAGGACAGGGTGGCGATGGCCGGGTCCTGGCCGAAGATCACCAGCTTCAGATCGCGCTCGAGCGTACGCAGCTGATCCCGGTCGGAGGCGGACACGCTCTTGGCGGGAATCCGCGCGACCTTGGCCACGATGGTCTCGATGTCCT
>NW_017810228.1:0-208 GCF_001891065.2 Hippocampus comes
AAGAGTACTTAAGCTGTTGATATCAATTTTGGGACGACCGGCCTGCGGGCGCACTTTGCGTGGATCAAACAACACAACACCCTGATTGGTGCCGATTGCCAGGCGATTGTCATCAAGCAACATGAGTGTGTTTTCACTCATTTCACTCGATGGCAAACCGTCGCTTCTGGTCAGGTGTAAAAATGGTGGCTGGCTGTTGTCTTCAGCA
>NW_017810230.1:0-208 GCF_001891065.2 Hippocampus comes
AAGTTCTGCCCCAGGAGGATAATGTTTTCTTCGCTGAGTTCCGCTAGGCTCTGCACCCCCAGGCGGTTGAGAACCTGACGGAACCCCCGATCGGCCACCCGCCGCAGGGCTCCCCGTGTGAAGGCGTCCTCCACACCGCCCAGGCCGGCTGCCGAGAACCCAGCGGTGGTGATGATTTCGGTGGCCGTTTGCCCAGCTACGTAGGACA
>NW_017810231.1:0-208 GCF_001891065.2 Hippocampus comes
AAGTTAGACAAATTTATGGACACAACTGGGTGGCTCTAGTTGTGTTAAATTTATATGAAAGAATATATTTGTGTATGAGTGTGTGTATATAAACTTGTATGTACACAGACTTCCATACATAAACATATACTTTCTTGGTACTGCCTAGTAAGGACCATTAGGTCTGTTGCAGTATCAAAACTTCTTATGTTCTTATGTTCTTATGTTC
>NW_017810232.1:0-208 GCF_001891065.2 Hippocampus comes
ATATATTTTTTTTTTTTTGGGGGGGGTCCTTGACATCACATGAACATGTCTAAAAGGCTTTAAAAAAGTTTGGGATTGCTGCCTTTTAAAAAAAGAAAATTACATGAGTGCAACGTGCATTGTTCGAATGCCACTGCTCAATCGACATTTGAATCATTTTTATTTATTTATTCTTTGTTGCTCGCCGGCTGTCAGCTGGTTGACGTCG
>NW_017810233.1:0-208 GCF_001891065.2 Hippocampus comes
ACATCACCACGATCCCCGGCAACACCCGTACCCCAAGCGTGCAAACTCTACGAATCAGAAAAATGGTGTCTGAATCATGTTTTCCCGAAGTCGCGTCTAAACTTACAAACCGATCCATGATGGGCCTCAATCATATATAACAGGTGTAACACCGCTGAACACGTCAGGAAAAATCCTGGATGTCTCTGTGAAGCCATCCAGGGAAAGA
>NW_017810234.1:0-208 GCF_001891065.2 Hippocampus comes
ACAGCAGTGCCAAGATCAGTTTCGGTATCCCCCGCAAGGCTCGCCGTCTTGGCCAAAAGCGCATCTGAGGGCGGTGCGGCCAGCAGCACGGCGAGATAATCATAGAGATCCGCGCGCAGGCGGTCCTCTTCGGCGATGGCGTGATTGGGCTCGCGTGTCTCCATCAAGGCCTCTTGCTTGGTCATGTGGCGCCTCCGACATGATCATC
>NW_017810235.1:0-205 GCF_001891065.2 Hippocampus comes
GGCGGCGGGGGTAGGGTCCGACCGAGTCCAGGCTGGGAGCAAAAGTTCATTAGGGACTACAAGTATCGGCCGCATTTTTTGTTTTTTAACGTACAAATCGCCCGGCCCGTTTGTTAATCATAGCGAAAACAAATATTGCTTTTGGTGCGCTCCATTTGTTTGAAGCCCCCCCTCCTACCAACACACACACACACACACACACACA
>NW_017810236.1:0-208 GCF_001891065.2 Hippocampus comes
ACAGCCGATGCATATTCGCTGTTCTGCATTAATAGTTCGCATATTCGCAGATTATTTTTTTTCATTTTATATTTTTTCACACGTTTTTTCTTCTGGCAACCCTTTTCCATGGAAAAGCGATATTGAATGTTTCTCAACGTTTTTGACGAATTTCTTTGTGTGTGCGTGTGTGTAAAAAAATAGAAGAATGAAAATTAATCAATGGCTG
>NW_017810237.1:0-208 GCF_001891065.2 Hippocampus comes
ACAGTCACTGACTTTTACTCACAGCAAGAAGAGCAAAATGCAGAAGATAGGAATTTTATAATAATGAATAAAAGGTGATGGATTATCACATCGCGATCATTTTGGCTCATATTCGATTTTAAGGTAGAATCCGCACTCAAAAATTTTCTTCACGATCAGATTTGCTGGTGGTGATAACGCCTCAAACCTGCCAGATAGGGTAAATAAA
>NW_017810239.1:0-208 GCF_001891065.2 Hippocampus comes
AAGTGCTCTATAAATACAGTTGAGTTGAGTGTTCGTCGTGTAAACACAAGGTTGGTGTTCAATGTTGTGCTGATGGCTGGTGTTGGCAAAAAAAGGTGGCGTGTCTCAGACTTGCTCTTGTGATGCGCAGTTCAGACCTGCGGAGGGGAGAAGAAAAAAAAAAGATGATTATGATGGTTGATTTTTATGAGTTGAAACGGGGGGGGGG
>NW_017810240.1:0-208 GCF_001891065.2 Hippocampus comes
ACCTTAGAAAAGATTGCCTTTCTACAGCCAATACCTTCGCCAAATGCTTAGGGTCCTTCAAGCACTGGTCTAGGGTGCACAGCGCCTAGATTGGCGACCTTAGCTAGAATCCGTGACAAAGAAATAGGGTCCGGTTTTTGCGGAAGTAATTTCAATACCTCCTCAACATACCGATACCCCCGGAAGTGCGCCTTCAAATCGAGAATGC
>NW_017810241.1:0-208 GCF_001891065.2 Hippocampus comes
ACTACACCGCCTTAAAACGAATATGGGGAGAGTTTGAGGACAGATCTCCAATCAAGGTTAGGGAAATTGACAAACCCATGGCCAAAAAGTTCTTGCAGTTCATGCTCAAGAAAAAAAATTATGGTGAGGGTTATGCGCAACGAATGATTGGCAACCTCAAAACGGTATGTTACGATGCGGACATCAACGGCATTAAAATCTCCCCACA
>NW_017810244.1:0-208 GCF_001891065.2 Hippocampus comes
ACTCTTCAAATTTCTGCTCCAAAAGTTGTCCACCTTCAAAAACTCCACTTTCTAATTCAACAATTGATCCATCTTCAATTATTTTATTTATATCAGACTGCAAAATTTCCATAAATTTATTCACAAAGCTTTGAAAACCGTTATGCATTAGCGTTATATCAATTATTATAAACCATTCACCTAGAATAAATAGCAAAGGTAAAATGTC
>NW_017810245.1:0-208 GCF_001891065.2 Hippocampus comes
ACTTCTATTACCCTGAACTGGACGGCTGTTCCTGCAGCTAATAGCTATACAGTTCAAGGTCGTCAAATAGGTTCTAATAACTGGCAGTTGACTACAAACAGTAATACAAACTCAACAACAATTAGCAATAATATTGTCAATGGTGTAACTTACGAATGGCGAGTACGCTCTAATTGTGATGATGGTAATAGCGACTACTCTGAAATTG
>NW_017810246.1:0-208 GCF_001891065.2 Hippocampus comes
ACTGTAAATTGAGACGGAATTGAGGCTCTGGTAACAAATGACTGGAAGGTGGGGAAGCGTTTTTGCTTCGCTAGCCAGAGGTATTTGTCGGTGTAGACCTCTTTGACAGACATCGGAACTTGTTTCAAGTTTTAGGTATTTAAAACAGATGCGCTTTCGCGCCAATTGACTCTCAGAGAGTCAAATCTACGGGTTGGGAAAAGGCTTC
>NW_017810247.1:0-208 GCF_001891065.2 Hippocampus comes
ACGAGCGCGTGTTCATGGCCGGCGAGTGGATGCACTCGGAGCTGCTCGTCACGAGCTACGCGGCCCACCACCGGCACAGCTGCATCGGCGCTCGCGCCGGCTTCGGCGATCTGCTGATCGGCGCGGGGCTGCTGATGGCGGAGGCGAACGGGCTGGACCCGAATCGCGTGCAGCACATCCGCGAAGACCTGGTCGAGCTGATCACCAT
>NW_017810248.1:0-208 GCF_001891065.2 Hippocampus comes
ACTGTTAAATGTACTTGGTTAAATTGCGATCTCTAAGGATACCTTTCAATTCTTTCAACGCCTTGTATTCATCTGGCATTACTTTCTTGAAAGCCTCTTTCACCGCAAAAAATCCTCCCTTTTCCATTTCGGGTGCTACTTCGATCAATTTGGATTTAACCAATTTCACGTCGTGTTTCAGCATACCTCTTAAAGATGGGATGTCATG
>NW_017810249.1:0-208 GCF_001891065.2 Hippocampus comes
ACTTTAGAGCATCAGCTGGAGCGAGCTCGAGCCGCTCTGCAGGACGAAGTGAGGACCAGATGGGAAGACGACGTGGAGAAAGATAAAGACCTGCACGACGTGAAGGAAAAGAACACGAAACTGGCTGAGACGCTCAAGTAAGGACAGCAGTGCCGGCACACGAGTCAATATACAGAACAATTTCATCAACCGCTTCTTTTCCATGTTT
>NW_017810250.1:0-208 GCF_001891065.2 Hippocampus comes
ACGCAGTGTCAACCTTCTGTAAAGAACGATGAGGCGTAACTTAAACACGAGACAGTGAACCATTCAGATTGGAGTAAAGCGTCTGGATATATGCTATACCAAAGGTAATCCAGCATCTAAGGATTAGTAAGTAAATAGCGAACTATTTTCTACTATAGGAGCGAAAGGTGACGGCTTTTAGTAGAGGGTGGAACCCTGTCTACCGAAC
>NW_017810251.1:0-208 GCF_001891065.2 Hippocampus comes
AAGGTAGATTTGCAACTTTTCCCAGCACCTCAATTGCATGTATATGTATCGACAGTCAAGGTTTTGGTTGATGATGATCGTTAACGGAACAGTGGAAGACATTTAAAGGGATACACAAACGCATTTTAGGCTTAAGCAAAGAAACGATTGACAATTTGGAGCACAGTGCATCAATTTTGACCCGAAAAATTCGATTTTAACATTTCAC
>NW_017810252.1:0-208 GCF_001891065.2 Hippocampus comes
ACGCCAGAATCATCCGGCACCCGCTCCGCTTGCGCATCGGCGGGGCTCTGGCACGCGGGAGGGGAGTGCCGATCAGCTGCGGGCGTGGCGGCGCCACCCGGCGCAACCCAGCCCGGTCACCAAAGGGAAAAAGACACGGGAGGACCCCGGGAGCGGACCCTCCAAAACCAAAGCGCGGAAGGAAGAGGCTCTGTCACGACACGTCACG
>NW_017810253.1:0-208 GCF_001891065.2 Hippocampus comes
ACGTGAAAATCAACCGATTTTCGTGATTTATTGTTTAATAACTCAATGTAGGTATTTTTTTTTAATGTTTTGTTTGTTTTAAATAGTAAAAAATTTGCTAACAAATTTAGATTTTTACTTCCATAAATTTGCTGTTTAGACTTATAATAATTCACAAACACTGATTTTAGACAAAATTGAGAAATTGTTTGTTGTTCTCTTTTTGTTG
>NW_017810254.1:0-208 GCF_001891065.2 Hippocampus comes
ATACATCCTATGTAGTAATCATCTACAAAAATATAGGTATTAGGAGTAAGATTAGCCCGATCGATGGTAAGGTTATCCCCATCACAATTTACGTAATCAAAAGTACCAGATCCACAGCCTGAGCGTGGATTAATACTAAAATCACATCCGTTTTCAACAAAATGAGAACCTCTATAAGCTTTCGAGGTGCACCCATCAATCTCTCTGA
>NW_017810255.1:0-208 GCF_001891065.2 Hippocampus comes
TTTTTTTTTTTTAGGAAAGTGCAACGTCAAGAGTGTCGAATTAAAATGCCATAAAAAGACAATTTAAATCATTTGCTTTTGCTTTGTTCCCGTCCGAAGTGCTTGGAGGAGGGCCTGTTTCGAAGCTGTTGGAAGTTACGCTTGAGATGAGCTCCTCTCGCCTGAAGCTGAGCCGCACTGTGTTTGCTTACAGCGCCAGACGGGTTTC
>NW_017810256.1:0-208 GCF_001891065.2 Hippocampus comes
ATATATGTTTGTAAAATATTTCAATTTTATGACTATTTATATAATTATATTAGATTAATAACAAAGAATCCATTATATTACTTTTCAAATATAAATACCATGCACGCAAATGGTATTTATAATAGTTAATATTCAAAGAATTCTTTTATTATACTATATTATTAGTTTTTAAAAAAAAATCAAATATTTGGACTTTTATCTTACAAGG
>NW_017810257.1:0-208 GCF_001891065.2 Hippocampus comes
ATATACGTGTGGAATTGAACGCTCAGGAAAGGACCGTGAGAAAGGTGTCACGTCGATCAGAATGTTTGCCTTTTTATTTCTTGTCACGTTGAACCCCTTTACAGTTACTTCGATTCCTGACATTTATTGCTCAAATGTTCACTTTCTTTGTAGTTGTTATTTCAAGACATGAAGTATGATACAAAGAGTACTTTTTTTTTTTTTTTTT
>NW_017810258.1:0-208 GCF_001891065.2 Hippocampus comes
ATATCAAAAAAACCAGTTTAAATAGAACCTTTTTAATCTTCATTTTTTACTAAAAAGTGTGTGGTCATTGCCGGTCTGCGAAGTAGTTTTTGACTGTTCAGCTTAATTTTTCAATTGACTTTGACACTCTGAACATACTGAGGTCATTGCTTTATTCTAAAAGAACTTTCTTTTTCGCTGTTGCAAAACTAATCCATGAAAGGCTCGC
>NW_017810260.1:0-208 GCF_001891065.2 Hippocampus comes
ATATCAGCCTGAGAAGCCCATTCTTTAGCCTTCTTTATTTCGCTTGTAAACTGTCGATTAATGATTTTTTCAGGATAATGCAGCTGCTTCTCTACCCAACTACCAGCAGCAAATGCATCTCGACTTTGTTCGCTGTATTGATATCCGTATAAATCCAACCCATAATCCCTAATCTCCTTCATGTCATTATCTAATACGCTGATCCGTC
>NW_017810261.1:0-208 GCF_001891065.2 Hippocampus comes
ATATGAAATCGCGCAAGCTGCGCTCGCGTGTAACCTGACCGGAAAGTGAGCCGGTCAAGACAACGAACAGGGAGACAAGCACATGAGTTCGATCTTCAAAAAGGATGTATCGCGGCGGTCTGTCCTCGCCGGCGCAGGTGCTCTGGGAGCCGCCAGCCTGGCCTTTCCGCGCATGTCGGTCAGTGCGGACGGCTCGGTTTTGACCATA
>NW_017810262.1:0-208 GCF_001891065.2 Hippocampus comes
ATATTACCCTCTAGTTCTTGTTATCCTCTTTCTTACTTTTGATAATTATACCACTCCATTGATACGCAAAGCTTACATTTCTAACAATTTAAGCATAGAAATTTTAAACAAATATGAAAAAGGCAAAATACACACATAACACACAACAATTCAAACATTTATAGGTTCATGATGAATGTATAATCCAGAGGTCGGCAACCTACGACAC
>NW_017810263.1:0-208 GCF_001891065.2 Hippocampus comes
ATATGAAGCGCGAGGAAGGGCTTGTCCCCAGCTGGAATTCACCGGCCTTTCGATTTCTGGAAAGATCCAGTGATGTCGCATTGCCCCAGGTCCCTCGAATCGCGCCTATGGCTCGGGATGACTTTGATTCCGCGGTGCTGGAACGCATCAAGCCCTGGCTGGATGTGGGGCGCCGAACTCGGTTGTTCCAGACGCTGGCAAAGTACCC
>NW_017810264.1:0-208 GCF_001891065.2 Hippocampus comes
ATCAGGCACGCCACTGAAAGTGTGCATATCCACCAGCACCCGCCAGGCCGAATCCAGATCAACTGCACGGAAAAACACCCAACCCAATAGCACCAGATAAAACGTGATGCCCCATTTGATCACTTTGACCCATTTGCTACCCGATTGTGCAAAACCGGCAAATACTCCAACACCACCTAAATAGTGTGTCGCGGTAATAATTAATCCA
>NW_017810265.1:0-208 GCF_001891065.2 Hippocampus comes
ATAGCGCGGGGTATAATCAAAAGTTCTATTTTTTCTAAGCTTTAAAAAGTTCCGCATGAAATCTTCTTGAAGTAAACTCAAAGGTACTTAAAATGGTAAAATGACAGTAATTGGGTATCCCAAAAAATGTTAACAGCAAATAGTAAGAATTAATGACCGAGCGAGGCCATTTTAATAGCAGCGATCGCTGCTTCAACCCCTTTGTTAC
>NW_017810266.1:0-208 GCF_001891065.2 Hippocampus comes
ATCAATTACAATTAATCCTCGGCATACTAATATTCATAATGACTGTTCATAATTGCAGTCACCCCTCGTTATCTATTGGGACACCTTGATGAATTTCACCGATCACTTCTTAATTGCTATGCCTTCATTGCAAAAAACCGTGTTTGAGCAATCGGTGATCTATGTCTGCGAACATAACGAAGATGGCGCGATGGGGATCATTATTAAC
>NW_017810267.1:0-208 GCF_001891065.2 Hippocampus comes
ATCTACAGTGCTTCAAGAAATATGTTCTTATTGGGCTATGGCCTGTTGGGAAATCCATCTATAGGGGGAGTCTTACAAATTTCGCCTGACGGGCAATTGGTAAAGAACATAGCACTTTCCTTTCTGCCGACAGATTTTGTAAAAGATTAAAATAAGGTGGTTTGTTTTACCGGACTTTCATGCTCCAACAACCATTTTTTGCGGTGTA
>NW_017810268.1:0-208 GCF_001891065.2 Hippocampus comes
ATCTACCCTAGATTGAGATGTTTCTGTATTCGCAAAAGTTCTTGATGTTATTGACATTGCTTCATTTAGAGCCCTAGCAGAGGCGTATTCAACAGCACCAGATTCAAATACGCTGTTCTTTCTATCTTTTAACGGAACTCCAAAATAGAGGTGTGGAATCGAAACTCTATACTTATACTTTATACCTTTATTTGACAACAAAACTATA
>NW_017810269.1:0-208 GCF_001891065.2 Hippocampus comes
ATCTTATTTAAAGAAACGATTAGATTTTTGGTTTTCGATTTTATCTGCGTTTTTTCTTGGACCATCATTATAGCAATAATGATTCTTTCGTTTGACTCCTTTAAGGATGTTTTTTACACTAGGGAATTAATTGCTGAAACAACTCCCAAAAGTATTTTTTATGTAGTAATATTAATCCCATTAATCGAAGAAATAGCCTATAGATTGC
>NW_017810270.1:0-208 GCF_001891065.2 Hippocampus comes
ATCTGTGTCGACCCGGGTTGTAGATTTTAAAAAGCTCAGGTTCATGCTTGTTATTTTTCTTTTTATCCTCAACATAAATATATTTCAGTTGTTCTTTTAAGCTCGTAGAAAAATAAATGATAGGTCGAAGATTTTGAAATTTAAGTAAAGCTGAAAACCTTTCTGTTTCTAAAATTGTTCTATTTAAATCGTGCTTAAACAATGAAAA
>NW_017810271.1:0-208 GCF_001891065.2 Hippocampus comes
ATTCAAAATGCTGATGGGGATTTTGTTGCCATTGGTGAAACGTGGGGGGTGATAGACAAAGATGAGAAACCTTTACAGTACAACCCAGGTGAAGACGGGAATATGAATTACTTCAGTTGCCCTGGTGATGGCGTTTATGCACAAAAAGCTAAAATGTACGTGGTAAAGATTGATCCCGATGGTAATCTTATGGTAAACTATATTTATG
>NW_017810272.1:0-208 GCF_001891065.2 Hippocampus comes
ATCGCCCGCGCAAACCTGCAACGCTTCCACCAGGCGCAGGTGCCGAGTGAGGCACTGACGGTCGAGACCCAGCCCGGGGTGCACTGCGAGCGGATCCGTCGCCCGATTCACTCGGTCGGCCTGTACGTGCCGGCGGGCAGCGCTCCCCTGCCCTCCACGGTCCTGATGCTCGGCGTGCCGTCGGCCATCGCTGGCTGCCCCGTGCGGG
>NW_017810273.1:0-208 GCF_001891065.2 Hippocampus comes
ATCGCCGCGATATCGGCGTTTGCCGGGGCGACGGTATTCGCGCCGTCGGTGCCCCGCATGTTGCTCGCCTCGACCTGGCCGCTGGCGTTGGTGGCCAGCTTGTTGGCGGGTGTCTCCAGGATCAGGTTGGCGACATCTTCTGCCGTGTGTGCAGAGCCGCCGCCCGATGCCGGGTTGGAGGTCGTGATCTCGCCCGAGCCGTTGATGG
>NW_017810274.1:0-208 GCF_001891065.2 Hippocampus comes
ATTTAACCAAGCAGCTACCAAGGCTTCTGCATTAGTAAAAGCAAATGCTAAATTTTCACCAACACTAACTGCATTAGCATTTTCTCTTAAATTTGCTTGTCTTCTGTAAAAATTAGCATGTGAAATTTCACCTTGATCTATCATATAATCTGTATGACCAAACGCTTCACCTTTAATAATGCTTAAATTTTCTAAAGCTGGTAAATCA
>NW_017810275.1:0-208 GCF_001891065.2 Hippocampus comes
ATTTTTGTGACTTTCTCAAAATTGAACCAATTAACATGGCCTCCTACAACTTTATTTACCTCTCTTGAAGACAGTAAACTTGCTTCGTTGAATGCATCGAAGCGCGTTGGAAAACTTTCTAGAAAATCGACCGCACGTTTGCCTTTCAGGTAAGTTGGATTTTCTTTATTATTGAGCAAGCTGACCCACTCGAGCACAAATTCAGCAA
>NW_017810276.1:0-208 GCF_001891065.2 Hippocampus comes
ATTGGGTTTTTCTACCTTCCCTTCGAAGAACCCCACGATATAATTATACCGCAATTCGAGAAGACATGAGTCAATTATTATTGCAAGTAAAAGGTATTTTGCAAAAAGAGAAAATCTATAATTACAAAATAATTCTGGGTGGCATGTCTTCTGGGGGTAATATTGCTGCACATATTCTTTATGATCGATTTGCCTTATCCAAAATTGG
>NW_017810277.1:0-208 GCF_001891065.2 Hippocampus comes
ATTTGGGGAGAGGGTATTTTGTCGCAAACTAGTAAGCTAAGAGACAAGCCCAGAGGATGACTAGACGGAAACTAAACCATCACACACCGCTCTGAGCCCAACCCTTGCTGGCGACGCGCTGGTGGAGGCCGACCCATGGCTTTTACCCCAATGGGATGCGGGTCCTCGCGAAAAGGATTTGCTGTAACTTGTGGCTACAGCGGTGTGG
>NW_017810278.1:0-208 GCF_001891065.2 Hippocampus comes
ATGAAAATTTTAAACAAAATTTTAAAAAGTAAAACTAATAATAATGCAATTCTTTTCTAAAATAAGCGATATATAATACTTTATTACTGCCATTTTAGGTAAAAAGATTTTTTTAAGTTCAAAAAATAACAAAATAAACAAATAGAAAAAAATTTGTTTGTATGAATGGTTTTGATAAAGAAATGAATAAGATTTACATATTTAAAAA
>NW_017810280.1:0-208 GCF_001891065.2 Hippocampus comes
CCCCCAAAAATGAATATCGGCAGTGTTCAAAACCTGCGCAAAAACCAGAATATGTTCAAAAACCCGAATAATACCCCTAGGTTTCACCTTCCCTCACCCGGATATTGGGTCATGTAAAAGCGATTGAATTACATTGAGCCGGGCAATGATTTGTGTTCTGCCCATGCTCTTGTTCTATCCGCAAGTGGTCTTGTTCTTTGTTGTGCAG
>NW_017810281.1:0-208 GCF_001891065.2 Hippocampus comes
ATGCTTGAGCGCCTCGTCGAGTTCTCGCTTCGCAACCGCCTCTTGTTCTTACTGCTGGGCTTTGCCCTGATCGGCGGCGGGATCTACACGGCGACGCGCACACCAGTTGACGCCTTCCCGGACACAACACCCGTCCAGGTCCAAATCAACACGGTGGCCCCCGCGCTCAATCCGGAAGAGATTGAGCAGCAGCTTACCCTTCCAGTCG
>NW_017810282.1:0-208 GCF_001891065.2 Hippocampus comes
ATGCCTACGGCAAATATATCGCCGTCAGAAAAGTTCATAAAGGTAGTATCACCAAATGTATTAGCGCCCATTACAAAACTGGGCAGACCATTAAAGCCTGGTGGCAGAATAACAATTCCACCGCCACCTGATGAGGTGACTTCCAAACCATCAACAAACTGCCCAGGGGTAAAACATGGATCATTGCTGGCAGAGTTAACTGGCTCAG
>NW_017810283.1:0-208 GCF_001891065.2 Hippocampus comes
ATGCGAAGGCTCTGAGCGGATTCCCAGCTTTGTAATTGTCGTAGAATGATGGCGCAGACATGCAGGCAGAAACTGCCAAAATAGAGACTAGCGCGACGGTTCTACGTTTGGAAAATAGTGTCATTAATAAATCCTGTCTTTTCACCAATGAACTTGAAGATTCAATATATTGCCATGAATGTTTAACATGTATCTTTGAGCTTTCTCA
>NW_017810284.1:0-208 GCF_001891065.2 Hippocampus comes
ATGCGACTAAACTCCTCAAACAAAGGGTCATGAAGTTGATTCTCCCAAAAATGAAGGTTTAAACTATTTCCGTGGATAAATACCAGGGTGAAGTCCTCAATTTCTCCCTTTGTAAATAATTGGTTGAGCTTGGTCATTATGGTGGTTGATTTCAAGACTTTTTCAAACATATAAATTTAAAATAAGCTTTGAACACAAAAACCCATTC
>NW_017810285.1:0-208 GCF_001891065.2 Hippocampus comes
ATGTTGGGTGATCAGGCGCTGCACAAAATCAATATCGGGCTCATCTGTGATGGCACTGTAATCAGCTGATTGAAAAAAAGTGCCCTTACTGGGGTCGAATTTAAATTTAGAACCTGAAACAGCATTTAAGAAATAGTCTCGTTTTTTTTGATAAAAAGAAGCTAAGCTTGAATACATTTCAGGATTTTGAAGATAGCGGTTCAGTGCT
>NW_017810286.1:0-208 GCF_001891065.2 Hippocampus comes
CATTCAGCCAAGGCACATATTTTACATCAGAAACATCTCACAGCACACCAACAAAAACAAAAATGTTGCAAAAATAGATGCAGTGGTGCCTTAAGAATTGATATTTGACTGGCAATATCCCAATGGTGACCAGGACAAAGAGCACAAACCAGACGGACAATATCCATTGCTTTTTTGTTTGTTTTTGTTTTTTAATCCAAGTTGTAAC
>NW_017810287.1:0-208 GCF_001891065.2 Hippocampus comes
ATGGATAATCAAATAGTTTTTCAATTTCTGTAGGAATTTTGACTTGTTGGCGATTAAGTGGAGTCGCTTCTAATTTGCGAAAAAGACTTGTGTCATGTATAATTTGATTTGCAAGTTGCTCCCTTTTTTGAAGTTCTGCCTGAATGAGGGTTTGATAATGACTTAATTCAGCAGGTTTGTAGAAAAACCAATCATAGGCAAAAGCTAC
>NW_017810288.1:0-208 GCF_001891065.2 Hippocampus comes
ATGTGTCAACCAAATAAAATTGATTTTTCATTTAATTCAGAATCTTCTGATAGTGATTTGAAAATAACATTTGAAAGTTCACTTGCAGAGTGTGGTCCGCTAATAGAGCGTACTAATCCAAATTTAGTAGACGCAATCTCTATTAACCACAATTCTAGTGTTCTGGTTCTTCCCGATGAGTGCCTTGGGGGGATTTCAACTGCGATAG
>NW_017810289.1:0-208 GCF_001891065.2 Hippocampus comes
ATGGAGTCGTGCTTCGGCACCATCAAAACCGAATTGGAAATGACAACTTACCAATCCCTGGAAGAAGCCTTGCGAGAAATCCAGGAATACATCAACTACTACAACTCAATTCGTCGACATTCAGCAATAGATTACCAATCACCAAACCGCTTCGAGATGATCTCCAATCCTTAAGGAATCGCGCGCCCGTAAAGCTTGGGCCACCTCA
>NW_017810290.1:0-208 GCF_001891065.2 Hippocampus comes
ATGGCCTATGTCAGGCTGCCCAACAACACAACAAAGGGCATTCCAGCGTGGATGGTCGACGAGGCCGCCTGTGCCCACATCCGCACGGCTAGCGAGCCGACCGTCGATCCTCAAGCTCTTCTGAGGCTGGTGGCACTGCTTGATTCGGCGCGGGCCGCTGAGGGTAAATCTACGGATGAAGCCGCCGAATCAAGCGAGCAAGAGGGAG
>NW_017810291.1:0-208 GCF_001891065.2 Hippocampus comes
AGAAATGTGAGGCCTTTTTACTTTTTTGGTTTGCACGTGATTTGCACTTCTTTTAACTATCAGGACATAGTATTCAGAATTTTAAAAAGGCTGAATAGCCTACTTGAACCTCATGAAATCCATTGTATTCCCAATCGGAAGTATTATTGTAACGATATCTAAAAAAGAAACGATTATCACTTTTAGAAGATGGAGCGAAGTATGTTAA
>NW_017810292.1:0-208 GCF_001891065.2 Hippocampus comes
AGATCATGTGGCCAAACGTCGGCGACAGCGCGTCGAAGAACCGCCGGAACGCGTCGGCCGGGACGCCGGGCATCTCGGTGGTAAACAGCGGCGCCGGGAGCCCCAGGAAACACAGCGACTCCCGCAGCGGGCTGTTGGGGTCATCCCGGACCGCGTTGCAGCGGACGGCGATGTCGGGGTGGTGGTTGAGGAAACGCGCGAGGATCTC
>NW_017810293.1:0-208 GCF_001891065.2 Hippocampus comes
AGAAGAATGTCATTACCGGCTTCACCATACAGGATGTCATCGCCGCTGCCGCCGATGAGTATGTCATTACCCGTTTCGCTGGCATCGACATGGATGGCGTCTATATCCAGGTCAAACAGAACATCTTCATAATCGGCATCGCCAAGATTAGGTAAGTCCTCAAACCCAATGCGCAGGACATCGTCATTGCCTGCTTCGATAATGCCAG
>NW_017810294.1:0-208 GCF_001891065.2 Hippocampus comes
AGCAGATCGTATCCTAGGATCCTTCCGGAATTTCCCATGACATCGAGTGTCCGTAGAAAAGGGGCGGCATGAACGAGTCGGCCCCAACCCCCGCCGACAAAGGGCGGGCGGATACTCCGCCGATGCTCGACAACGCCGAACATGCTCTCCACCCCGCGCGCGATAGCGCGGCCGAGGTGCCCAGTGAAAGGGTCTACCTCAGCCCCGA
>NW_017810296.1:0-208 GCF_001891065.2 Hippocampus comes
AGCCTTGTAAATATTCCAGATCTGTTGCTGGTAATTCGATGTGTTGCTTTTTCATCAGTGATATCTCTTTTGATATCACAAAAATATTAATTTATTTTTTACACAGTGTATTCAAATAGTCTTTTATTAAATAAGTGATTCATTAATGGAGTTTGAAAAATCTTATCGTTAACAACAATTACCGGAAATATTACCTTATTACGGCCTG
>NW_017810297.1:0-208 GCF_001891065.2 Hippocampus comes
AGCTCCACACAGTAATCAAAAAACTCGGCAACTCTGGATGGTATTTCACCATCGAATAAGGTGCAGTTAACACTGACGCGAAAGCCTTTGTCGATCGCTAATTTAATGGCCTTGGTGGCTTTATCAAAAATGCCATCCTGGCATACGGATTTATCGTGTTCTTCCTGCAAGCCATCCAGGTGTACAGACCAGGTAAAGTAAGGGGTAG
>NW_017810298.1:0-208 GCF_001891065.2 Hippocampus comes
AGCTTTATTCTGATAAGATGGGATTGAATTATCTTTGTGAAAATGCAACCCATTTTGTAATTTGTATCGGGGGTGAGAATGGGTTTGCAAGAGTTCAAATTTCAGAAAAACTGAAAGAAAGAGGTCTGATTCCACTTGATTTAGTAAGTCATCATGGGCTGCTTGATAAATTGGATTTTTGTGGTGAGGGAATTCAAGTGATGCCAGG
>NW_017810299.1:0-208 GCF_001891065.2 Hippocampus comes
AGTCATTAGAACAAGGCGGAGTTAAGTGGACAAAGGTAGGGCACCGATAACGTGTGTGTCGGTGTGTGTGTTTGTAGGGTAAACAGAAGTATAGGATTACAATCTGACCTGAGGGCAGTTACAAGATTAGCGGGTACGATAAACTAAGGGTCGTAAAAGTGAAAAGTAGGACAAGCATAACAGGACACTAGTGGAACAAAGGAATAAC
>NW_017810300.1:0-208 GCF_001891065.2 Hippocampus comes
AGCTGATCGTCGTGGCCCTGCTCGCGATCGTGATCTTCGGTGGACGACTCCCGGAGGTCGCCGCGCGCGCCGTGCACGCCGTGCGCCAGTTCCGCCGGGGTCTGAACGACCTGAAGCGGGAGACGGGGATCGACCGCGAGCTGCGGACCCTGCAGTACGAGATGCGCGACGCAGAGCGCGCCGCCCGGGGAGCCAATCCGTTCGCACC
>NW_017810301.1:0-208 GCF_001891065.2 Hippocampus comes
AGTTCGTTTTACCTTGAATAAAGAAGGTGAGATCGTTGTGCTTTCAGTTGACACTGACAATGATATATTGGAAGGGTTTGTAAAGGGCAAACTGAATTATAAAAAAGTTGACATTGAAGACATTGCCGAAGGCAAAATGTACACGGTTTCTGTGCGGATCACCGCATAAAAGACAGTGATTTTTGAATTAGTCATTCAAATGCCCGGG
>NW_017810303.1:0-208 GCF_001891065.2 Hippocampus comes
AGGAGAAAAAGTGCTTGGTGGGTGAAGTTGCGTAATAGAACTTAGACAACAACTACTACACGAAGTAGATAAACATGGGCTCATCTCGCGCTCATCTCACCGGTCTCAAGCAATCACTGGACACAAATCAAAAGCGTTCACACTTCCAACGAAGGTGAGGGAAGCATCGGTTCCGTTCCCGGAGGTGGCAGGTGATGAAGCAACGACC
>NW_017810304.1:0-208 GCF_001891065.2 Hippocampus comes
AGGAGGGGTGGGGGACGGAGAAGGTGTGAGTAGGAGCCTTCCTCTGTGACCTCCTCAAACTTTAGCAATTTGTCCGCTCCCTCTGCTCAGCGGGCGCCAGCCTGTTTCACATCACCCACCCTATCTGTCCCACCATCAGCAGTCAGGCTTGCAGTATATCTAGACCCTATCCTGGAGTCCCATCAACTTGCCCCATCCCTCTCCTTTA
>NW_017810305.1:0-208 GCF_001891065.2 Hippocampus comes
AGGTCGGTTTTTTCCCGCCAATTGAACAAGGAACCATTTTTCAGGAAGCCCTATGAGCTGGTCTGGAAAAATTGGACAGGTTGCTGACCCAACTTAAGATAAAGCAACCGATGAAAAAGAGACGTAAATTCACAGCCGAGTTCAAAAGCAAAGTCGCCCTTGAGGCTCTGCGGGAGCAGAGCCCTGTTCACGAGATAGCCAAACGCCA
>NW_017810306.1:0-208 GCF_001891065.2 Hippocampus comes
AGGGTTGTTGGTGATGTGATGTGCCAATGTGATGTTGATGTGATGCTATTGTTGTGTGTGCTGCACTATGCATATGCAGGCAGTTGCTACTGTACTGTTCTTGTGAAAGACAAACAGCAAAACCCATGCTGTGTTGTATGATGTTGTGCCACATGGTTGTAGGGAGAAGAAATTCAGGAGCAAGCAACACACAGGACCACATCACATG
>NW_017810307.1:0-208 GCF_001891065.2 Hippocampus comes
AGGGATGTTCTGAATGTTGCCCCAATCGGGGTTCAATTCTGAATGGTCGACGATCAACGCGCCACTGCCGTCACTGTATTGAAGGGCGTCACCTGTTGCGGTCACCATGCCGCCCACAAAATCTTCGACCTGTTCTTGGGTGAGCTGGGTGTCGGTATTGTCAAGATAGGGCCCTAGGTCAACGCTGTTCGTGCCCGATTGCTGTGAG
>NW_017810308.1:0-208 GCF_001891065.2 Hippocampus comes
CAAAACAGCCTCGGAATTCAATAGGATCTTTCCATTTCCCATCAACAGCACAACCACCAACCCTAGTTTTGGCTGCAAGGCACAACATGGACATTGATTTTGCCTGCTGGAGTTGCACAGGACCACTGGCTGAAAGAAGGACTTGCTGCCTTTCCCCGACCAACCATTTCTTTGTGTTGTGAGCTGGTTCTTTTCTTCTTCAAACAGG
>NW_017810309.1:0-208 GCF_001891065.2 Hippocampus comes
AGGGGAATCCCGCGCTGTACGTTTTGTTCATAAGCGAGATCGAGGCGGCAGTTAGCTTCCCACAGTTCGTTGTAACGATGGCATTTCCAAAACTTTGTAGAAAAATGTGTTCGTAATGATGACGTATCAAGGGGTTCGTTGGAAGCTAAACCGGCAAATGGAAAATGAATGACGTGAAATGTCAACGTTATACCGGTGAAAACGGGTA
>NW_017810310.1:0-208 GCF_001891065.2 Hippocampus comes
CAAACGCCGCAGCACCGATTTCACCGTGTCCCCATCCGTACCCGAGAAGTCGCTTAGGTGCATCTGCGCGACGGAATCTCGAACGGCCAGGCGATCAAACCCATACAGCGCCCCCGGCAAGGCCTGCGGTTCGCTCCATCCCGGCGCAAACACCGCAAGCGGTAAAATAGAAGACAAACACCATGCACAATGGGGGCCGGAGTTGGGA
>NW_017810312.1:0-208 GCF_001891065.2 Hippocampus comes
CAAAATGGGGAGGCGGGCCGTAGTTTGGGGACCACTGCTTTAGACGACGCCACGCCCTGCAAAGTGCGCGCATCTGCAATCCATTCCTCCACAGGATGGTGAAAATGAACAAATGCAGCAGCCAACCCAACCCCCCCTCCCCCAAAAAAAAGAGAGAAAGCAGATTGACTTTCAGATGCTTTTTTTTTTTTTTTTTTTGTATGACCCG
>NW_017810313.1:0-208 GCF_001891065.2 Hippocampus comes
CAAATTCTTAGGAAGTATTTACCTGTCCGGTTCGCTCTGATGGTTGTTTTTGTAGACTTTCTCGAAAAGCCGGATCAATGTATGAAGTCATTTTCTTATTATAAGGTGCACAGCAAATAACGTTGAAAACGTAGTAAATTTGTTCAGACGAAGAAAAAACAAATATGAAGAATTCTAGAGTTTCGAGTTAATTGATATAAATTTGTAA
>NW_017810314.1:0-208 GCF_001891065.2 Hippocampus comes
CAAATTGAAGATCCAGGAGATACGCATTTCTTAGAAGGAGAAGCAGTAGAGCGTTACGATTTCTTTGCAGGGAATGATTGGATTTTTGATAAGAAGGTCATAACGGAAGGTGGAGATTCTAATCGCTTGAAACCAGGACAACTTGTTACGCTTCGTCAAATCAGAGAGGAAAATTCTTTCTTGAAGCGAAACGATAAAAAATTGGTTC
>NW_017810316.1:0-208 GCF_001891065.2 Hippocampus comes
CAAAGTGCTCAGCGCATTAAACACAACCAGTAGATGGATAATTGAGCTATACTTTTATTTCACATTACAAACTAAGCATATTAAAAAACAAACAAATATTTTATTTAAGATCTTTAGTTCACCTCCACGCGACACATCATTTCCTTGATGAATTTGAATGACCTGCATATAATCCAGCAGTTTGCTCTTGGACTCGGTGACAATGCAA
>NW_017810317.1:0-208 GCF_001891065.2 Hippocampus comes
CAAAGATCCGCCTCTTCCCAAGCCAAGACGCGCTCTTGCGCCTCGTCACCGCCATCCTCGTCGAAATCGACGACGGATGGGCGGCAACAGAACGACGATATATCAACTGGAATAACCACGATGTCTGATCAAAAGGATTCCGAATTTCCAGACTTCATGTTGCGCAATCCACTCAATTAGCCGGTAATTTTTTTGCGAGATGATGCGG
>NW_017810318.1:0-208 GCF_001891065.2 Hippocampus comes
CAATGGCAAAGAATCGAAATCTTCGATGGCTTTGGGTGTCTTTATGTATCATAGTTCCTCGCTTCCAATCGTTTAGACTTGCCTAAAATGCTGTTGTTGGGGTTATCCGTGATCATGTCCATGTTGATGCCCTTTTGCGCTGCCAATAGCTCCAACCACTCCATTGACATGGCATGAGATGCAAAGCTAATTCCCATCTCACCTATGG
>NW_017810319.1:0-208 GCF_001891065.2 Hippocampus comes
CACCTTGTGGCGTGGCAGAAGAACGGCAAGATCGTTGCTTGGGACCTGAAGACAGGAAAGGTCAGGGAAATCGGCCATTCCAACAGTGTATTCGCCTATTGCACCGCCAAAGATTTGTTCCTCAAGGGCAAATCTGATGGAACCCTGTCGGTGGAAACCTTGGGCGGCAAGGTCATCACCCTTATGGAAGTGGGGGAGATGGAGCATG
>NW_017810320.1:0-208 GCF_001891065.2 Hippocampus comes
CAAGAATATAAAGCTGATATATTATCAACAGAATAAATTAGGAATATTTTTAAGATTACAAAAGTAGGAATATTATCGAGAATATAAAGTTGGTATTTCATCAAGAATATAAAGCTGATATATAATCAACAGAATAAATTAGGAATATTATCAAGAATAGAAAGCTGGAGAATTGATCAAGAATATAAAGCTGGAAAATTGATCAGCA
>NW_017810321.1:0-208 GCF_001891065.2 Hippocampus comes
CACCGTCTTCAAAGGCCATGAAAGATGATATGAGTTTTTCTTTTAAATCCATTATTTTTTGGTAAACAGTGGACAGTTTTCAGTGGACAGTATAAAAACCATTCCCTACTGATTACTGTTCACTAAATTTATACTGCAGCTTCTTGCTTGATCCAATCATAGCCCTTATCCTCTAACTCAAGGGCAAGTCCCTTACCACCTGACTTGA
>NW_017810322.1:0-208 GCF_001891065.2 Hippocampus comes
AAAACCGAGGTTTGACTGTATTCCCGAGCCGAATTTTGTTCTCAGTAACGTCTCTGGAAAGATGCCTTCCACGCACGGACCTGCAGTGTCGTGGAATAAATAATATGGCGTGCCTGCAACTGTGAACATTCATCTTAGACGAACAACAATTTAAATGTTAGTTCGAAAACGACATCACAGAGGTCGAAGGTGCAAAATAACTTTCATA
>NW_017810323.1:0-208 GCF_001891065.2 Hippocampus comes
CATTCCAATCTCTTTTACCATTTTCTTGGGCCATTTCCAGTTCGAAGATAACAGTTTGACTCCAAATATGGCTGAGCTATGACTCATTTTGCTCAACTGTCTGTCCGGTGTCACACGCAAGTGCTTCCACTCTCCCCATAATGACTTTTTCAAGAGGCTAAACAAGCCCTGACAGCAGCTGATCTGCTTTGGTCGCAAAAAAAAAAAA
>NW_017810324.1:0-208 GCF_001891065.2 Hippocampus comes
CATTCGTCTATTTTCTGGAGCGCTTCCCCTCATCATGGTCGCAGGTGAGCTGGGGGAATTTGTCTTTAGATTTATGTGGAGTACACCTGGGTCAGAAAATGACTTAATTCGTGTTTTTGGTTAATCCTGTGGGCAATTCTGACAGAATATATTCACTGGACACTGGAATCACTGCCGAACATGTCTGTATGTTGGACGTTTTTTTTTT
>NW_017810325.1:0-208 GCF_001891065.2 Hippocampus comes
CAGCATTACTTGCGCCTCACCTGAGAATATGAGACGTGTACTGACGTGGATTGAAACCAACTGTCACGTCGTCAAGGGCAAGAATCGCTTCTTCTCACCGTCGGTGAGTGGTCATCGTGACTTTATCTACCATATTCGCCTTCGTGTGGGAAAAGGGCACAAGGCATTTAGTCACATTATTGAGCTTCAAGTCCACCATACTGAAATC
>NW_017810326.1:0-208 GCF_001891065.2 Hippocampus comes
CAGCAGCACATGAACCATCATATTCCATTGTTATTTCATCACTTCTTTCCATTCTTTTCCTTGTAAACTTAATCTCTGTCTTAGGCCAGACTTTTCTGTTAAGGAAGATCCCGGTTGTAGCATTAACTGTGTTTAAAACCAAATCCTGCAAACTCACTTAACAGCTAAGGTGCCACATCAAATGCAAGGATTATTATTATTATTTATA
>NW_017810327.1:0-208 GCF_001891065.2 Hippocampus comes
CAGCTCTTCATCCGTTGCGTCTCCTGGGCCTCCTGTCCATGCGTAAACAGGAATTTTTAGCTCTTTTTCATTACATGCTATTAACAAAAGTAGTGCTAAACAAATTTGTATTGTTATCCTCATAGTTTAAGTATTACTTATTCTAAAGTAATCGAAAATCTAATCCCTATACATTTATTCTTAGCTAAACAACACAATTTTAAATACC
>NW_017810328.1:0-208 GCF_001891065.2 Hippocampus comes
CAGCCGCTGGGTCCATGCGATGCACTGACAATGCCACCAGAGCCTACATCGGAGTTCAACCTCAAAGAGCCCTGCCTTAGTGAAGTGGAGGAAGTGGTGCGGAGAGCACGGTCAAGCTCAGCACCAGGTCCAAGCGGAGTGCCGTATAAGGTATATAAGAACTGCCCAAAGCTACGACATCGGCTTTGGAGGGCTCTGAAGGTGATCT
>NW_017810330.1:0-208 GCF_001891065.2 Hippocampus comes
CAGGGCGTGAAAAACGCAATATTGAGCGTAATTTTTACAGTCCAAAAAATCGTAATTCACTACAAGAATTAAAGCAGACACTTTCAGATTAAGGTAATTTTACCACCTTAACATTTCGCACTAGCGCCCCCTTGGCAATACGCAAAATATAGTGACCAGCAGCAACCGAGGAGTAATCCAAAGCTTGTTCGTTCAAACCTGTGGACCC
>NW_017810331.1:0-208 GCF_001891065.2 Hippocampus comes
CAGGCTGTAGGGCGGATTAAGCCGTCGCTGTTGATCCTCGATACGCTGGCCGACTTGTTTGGCGGTGAGGAAAACCAGCGAGCCCAAGCCCGCCAGTTTATCAGCCTGCTGCGCGGGCTCTGCATCGAACATGATCTGACAATCATGCTGTTGGCGCATCCGTCATTAAGCGGCATGTCCAGCGGCTCTGGAACGTCTGGCAGCACGG
>NW_017810332.1:0-208 GCF_001891065.2 Hippocampus comes
AACGATTCCCTTTCCAGAATGATTACTTCATCAGTCTCATACAAAAGTGCAAAAAAAAAAAAAAAAAGCCTAGCTGAGAAGAAAGCAAATCCGCCTCTGAATCCTCAAGTCGCCACATTCTCAATCAATCTATTGGACCACCCAGTGTTGCGACTCCAGCCTTCCAATTTTCAAATGTAAAGAACTGTGGTTTTACAAAGTTGGAATC
>NW_017810333.1:0-208 GCF_001891065.2 Hippocampus comes
CCACGCCGAGGAGCTGCTCGGCGTGGCGTACGCGGAAGTCGCAGTCGGCCACGAGGCGCGCTCGCTCGTCCGGACGCATCTCCCGGGGCAGGTGCACCACGCATTCGTCGCCGCGTTCCACGCGACCGAGGGCCTCGTCGATGGCCTCGACGCTGCTGGCGTGACCGAGGGCCGGGCCCATGGCGTCGAGGCGTCCGGCGAGCATGAG
>NW_017810334.1:0-208 GCF_001891065.2 Hippocampus comes
CCAGAACTTCTTACCCTACCCACCTCCTTATACCCTGATAAAACCTTTGCCCCTCCTCTCTCTATTCAACCTTTTCCTTACCCGTTTCATGTTTATTCCTTTCACATACCCTTTCTAATTCTATTTATTCCTGGCAAACCTTTCCTTTATTTTTCAGGACTACTTTGTTACTTTTCAATTATTTAACATTTTTTTACTTACTTTATTC
>NW_017810335.1:0-208 GCF_001891065.2 Hippocampus comes
GTGCACTATTTTATGTGTGTTTAGCTGGCCAGCGAAATTATATTATCCACATACAGTATGTAGATGTCTTCTATTGTAAGGACATCGGCTCTTTATGAACTTTCAGTCCCTACACGTTCATGTGCTGTCAGGACCCTTCACATCCGCAGTTTTACTTTATTTTACTGATTTGCATCCCTATTTTGTAAATTTGAACGTCAGCGATTTA
>NW_017810336.1:0-208 GCF_001891065.2 Hippocampus comes
CCCATAACGGTGATTATGATGGATGGGAAACCTATATAGTAAAAGAATAAATTATTCAACTATGGCAAAAAACAAAACAACCGAAACTGAAGTTAATGTTTTTGACTTTATAGAATCCTATGTTGACAATGAACAAAAGAAAACAGATAGCCTTACATTAATAAAATTACTAAGCAAATGGTCTGGTTTTGAACCAAAAATGTGGGGA
>NW_017810338.1:0-208 GCF_001891065.2 Hippocampus comes
CCCAGCCGCTACGACCGTTCATCTTGACTGCGTATAGTGCGGCGTTGGCCATCTCCAACAAATTCTGAAATCGCTCCGCGACGGAATCGCTCGTGCGAAGTGGGTAGCGAACCGCACCGATGGAACATGTCAACGTGATCCGGGTTTCGTCACTGATCTTGTAGGAATGTTCGCTGAGGGCGGACAATATGCGATCGAGCGTCGGTTC
>NW_017810339.1:0-208 GCF_001891065.2 Hippocampus comes
CCCCTTGCAACCCGGACTCTTCTAATGGCCGATCCCAACCACACCGCCGTTCTCGGCGCCGGCGTCATTGGCGCCAGCTGGACATCCCTTTTTCTCGCTGCCGGAAAAAGCGTCGCCGTCTACGATGTCGCGGAAGACGTCGAGAAAACCGTCCGCAGCTATGTCGAAAACGCCTGGTCCACGCTATCGGCACTCGGCATGACCGATC
>NW_017810340.1:0-208 GCF_001891065.2 Hippocampus comes
CCCCCCCGCCAAAAAAAAAAAAAAAAAATGAAATCATGGAGACCCCACCTCTAAATGCACAGTCCTCAAACCTGCTATTTCAGGGTCTGAGCGTCTTCATGTGGTTGGATGTCTATATTTGGCATCCCCTGACCCCACTGCAAATTACACAGGGGGAATAATCTGCAGTTAGGTTATTATAACCAGCACAAAGTCAATTTAGCACCCC